>NC_137665.1:239268-384268 GCF_963422515.1 Blennius ocellaris
TTGAAAGTCAACATGTTTATGTTGAAACTCAACATGTTTATATTGAAACTCAACATGTTTATATTGAAAGTCAACATGTTTATATTGAAACTCAACATGTTTATGTTTAAACTCAACATGTTTATATTGAAACTCAACATGTTTATGATGAAAGTCAACATGTTTATATTGAAAGTCAACATGTTTATGATGAAAGTCAACATGTTTATATTGAAAGTCAACATGTTTATGATGAAAGTCAACATGTTTATGATGAAAGTCAACATGTTTATATTGAAAGTCACATGTTTATGATGAAACTCAACATGTTTATGTTGAAACTCAACATGTTTATGATGAAAGTCAACATGTTTATATTGAAAGTCAACATGTTTATGATGAAAGTCAATATGTTTATGATGAAAGTCAACATGTTTATATTGAAAGTCAACATGTTTATGATGAAAGTCAACATGTTTATATTGAAAGTCAACATGTTTATGATGAAAGTCAACATGTTTATGATGAAAGTCAGCATGTTTATATTGAAAGTCAACATGTTTATATTGAAAGTCAACATGTTTATGATGAAAGTCAACATGTTTATGTTTGAAACTCAACATGTTTATATTTCTGCTGCCACAACGGAGGACCTGAGCGTGTTTGTAGTCTGAGGACAGTCTTTATACTTCCCTTCTTCTCTCTCTTTCCTCAGCTGGACTCAAAAGCACAAAACGATTTAAAAGAAGGGATGAAGATTTACAGCTCAGACCCTGGACTGAAGAAATCCTGGGATAATGTTCAGAAGATGGTGAGTTTGTCCCGAGGAGCTGCTTCCTGTTCCTCCTGCAGTGAATGAAGGAATCTGCACTTTGCTTTACAAAACAAACGATATTTTGAAGTCCAAGCTGATTTACGTTCAGACTCTTTCACTGAAGCAGTGACTCACAAACCATCAATTCCAGTTGTGGTTGTAGAAACAAACTCGCGTCGTTTTCACGTCGTCTGTAATAAAGGACGACACATCCTGCGTCTGAATGCCGGCTGCAGCTCAGATTCAACCACGTCTGTTATTTCGACGTGTTCAGCGAAGCAGGTTGTTTCAGGGACGGTCAGACACAATTACAACTTTATAGCCTCACTTGACTGACAGAAGGAGTTTTATATTTCACTGTAAACACTAAACACGACAATAAACTCCTTCTACTCTTTGACTCAACTCACCGGAGGGAGTTTGTCTTCTTCAGGGTTTCACTCTGTACTTTACTTGTTCACTGCACTTTGGCTGCCCTGAAGTTCTCTTAACAATGATGAAGGATCATGCAGTGGTTAGCGCTTGCTAACAGCCCACAGTGAGGAGGTTGTGGGTTCAAATCCAGCCGGGCCTTTCTGTGTGCAGTTTGCATGTTCTCTCATATGGGTTTGTGTGTGTGTGTGTGTGTGTGTGTGTGTGTGTGTGTGTGTGTGTGTTGTGTGTGTGTGTGTGTGTGTGTGTGTGTGTGTGTGTGTGTGTGTGTGTGTGTGTGTGTGTGTGTGTGTGTGTGTGTGTGTGTGTGTGTGTGTGTGTGTGTGTGTGTGATGGTCACCTGCCCAGGTGAACCTCCAGCGGCCCTGAACTGATCAGCAGTACAGAAGCTTGGATTAGATTGAAACGTATGAAAATAACAAAATACCACCAGATGTAGAAATGACAGTCTGTAAGCAGCACATGAAGATTTCATGTATGTTTTAAAATACATTGACCTTTTCCTCTTATATTAGTATAATAGTAGTATCTTCGTTGTGATATAGAAAAGAATATTAATATTATAGCATAATATATTTGTAGCAAAGTATAATGGAAATGTTCATATTGCATGAACTTGTAATTATTATTTAACTGGAGACAGTTTCATACATCAATGTTTCTCTTAACCATATTTTTAGGACTGAAAGGCACAGAGTTGTTTTTTTCCCTTTATTATTATTGTCATTATCATCATTATGATACTATGTTAAAAGCATTTTGGAATTTCACTGCTTTTGAAATACTTACGCATAAAATGTGTTTGTGTATGTTATTTAATTTCTTTGATATTTTTCAAAGTTTCAAAGAAGTTCTGTTCTACTATGGGTTGAAGGGTTTTTTTCTCCATGGACATTCGTAGTGTGAATCAATGTTACTGAAGCGTGTGAATGTTCAGTCGGACTCAGTTCAGATTCTTTCCTCCATCCTGGAACGACGAACCAAACCTGTTTGTGCCTCTTCAACATTGCAGCAGGAATGTGTGAGTGTCTCTGTCCACGTGTGTCCAGTTCAAGTGCTGCGGCGTGACCAACAAGACGGACTGGTTCCAGGTGCTGAACGGGACGCTGCCGGCGTCCTGCTGCTCCGGGGGGGGCGGCCACTGTGAGGACGGCTGGACGGAGGTGGCTTCACCACACACTTCCACCAATGTAGTGCTGACTGCCTCCACTGGGGCACTGCTGAGATCCACCGATGCTCAAGCTGTTACCACTGAGTAACTAATACACCTTTAAGTACTCTAACCTGTTGATGAGGGTGGATCTAGATCTCTAACGTAGAAGAAATTCCTCACTATTGGAGCTGTAAGACATTAATCCTCTTCAACTCAAGGTTTTTATAAAGCGCCAAATACAAGTCAGTCACTGAGTTTCTCAGTGTTTGATGAAAACATGAGAACTGAACTGAGTTTCTCAGTGTTTGATGAAACATGAGAACTGAACCTGTTGAGAGAAAACCAACGTGAGCAGCAGCCGTGGAAAGGAAGTGTCCCTTTTGAGAGGCAGGCTGAGGGGTGGAGGTCTGTGTTGGTCCAGACGGGCTGAGAGGACAGGAAGAGAGAGACAGAGGATCCAGACTGGCCCAGGCCGGACCGGGTTAGGAGGATCCAGACTGGCCCAGGCCGGACCGGGTTCAGGGAACCCAAACCGAGGCCACGTTTACTGTTGGGATGCGGTCTCTGAGGCTCGGGTGGCGATGAACCAGCAGGAGGCGCTGGTTCTCTGACTGACAGTTTATTTTAAAGTAAATGAGTTGAACAGGAACGGAAGTGAGAATGAAAACCTTCACTTTGATCCCGAGGGACCCGGGTTGGTCGTCCAGGAGAACACAAACTACTTCCTGTAGGATTTTAGAAATAAAGCGAAGAGGGGATATTGGCCATATCTTGCTGAAACACCTGGGTCAAGGGTGGGTTTTTTTTAAAGAGTTTTAACAACAGCAACCTTCTCCAATCTTGTTTTGAGAGAAAAGTTGATCTGATCTTGGAGTAAAAAGTATTTAAACAGTTTAGTAGGGATTAGATCTGACAGACATGTTGGTTTGGAGAGTAGGTGAATGGTTTTTAATATTAACTGTCACATTTACAATAAATAATCAATAATAATGTTAATATCTTAGTACTTCCTTCATTTATTATTAGTCAAAAGCCAATTTTTGATTGACTGATCAGATCCTGTAATCCCACTTTGTACCACACGGTGGTGTAGTGAGCAGTAATACATCTATGATATATGTGCAGCCCGAATAAATATTCTCTCAATCTGAATCAGTATTGCATGAATGCAGGTCACTTCATATTCAGCATGGACGGATCAATTTGTGAAATTAATTACTTTAAAAAATAAGCTAGCATTGATTTCACTGTTTTGAAGGTTTGTGTTCTTCCAGAGTGACTGGACCTCCACAGACTGGTTTGAATGTATGAAGTTGGACGTGTGCGTGACCTTGCGTGACCTTGCTGACCTTGTGTTGCAGCCTTGCTACCAGAAGGCCCGCCAGTGGCTGCTGGACAACATCCCGTCGGTGCTGGTGTTTGGCGTCTGCATCGGAGTCGTTCAGGTCGCTGGCTGGATTCCTCCTCCATGTTTCTGTAGCTCACGTTACTGTGTCGCATGTTTTCCACAACGTTGTCTGGCTGAGAACAACAGACCTGAGATTATTCTAGTTCACACACGTTTTTAGACCAGAACCTTGTCACCAGGTTGGTTCTTGTCTTCCAACGCTCACGGTTTCACTTGTGGAGAGAATCTGAGGGTGGAACTTCATCCCTTTTTTAACGCACATCTCCGTCCATGTAGTCAGAAAGATGTGGAGAAGTTCTACTTGAACAAGGCGTCTGAAATGATGCAGTTTGACACGTCAAGCATAGAACAGCCTTCAGGACACGAAACGTCTGAGAACCACTGAGGCCAGCGCGGTTCAACTGTTCACTGCTATTTTCCTGGCTGTCAAGACAACGTATTAAGGTCCAGGGTTGCCAGATTGGACAGTTTTCTGCCCAACTGGGTTATTTTTGTTTACGTCAGGTGGGGAAAAACATCGATCTGGTTCACGGTCCATGCCACCTGGTGGTTTGGTTTGGCTGGTGTTTGTTGGAACGGGCGGTTCTAAGTTGTGATTGGGCTGGAAACTGTCAATCTGATCTGGCAACACTGCTAAGGTCTATTCTGGTTTAGCGTGTACATAAGATCATATTGTCTTGTTGCCGTGCATTGTGGGTAACAGCTGACTCATCATATAGTTTATACTTTCTTTTCCTCCACTTAGTAACGCTTCAATTCAGCGGGTCGTCCCGTCGGATCGGAGTTCTAATATACACGTCATTAAAACACGTGTTGGTGCTTCTAATATACACTTCATTAAAACACGTGTTGGTGCTTCTAATAGACACTTCATTAAAACACGTGTTGGTGTTTCTAATATACACTTCATTAAAACACGTGTTGGTGCTTCTAATATACACTTCATTAAAACACGTGTTGGTGTTTCTAATATACACTTCATTAAAACACGTGTTGGTGCTTCTAATATACACTTCATTAAAACACGTGTTGGTGCTTCTAATATACACTTCATTAAAACACGTGTTGGTGCTTCTAATATACACTTCATTAAAACACGTGTTGGTGTTTCTAATATACACTTCATTAAAACACGTGTTGGTGCTTCTAATATACACTTCATTAAAACACGTGTTGGTGTTTCTAATATACACTTCATTAAAACACGTGTTGGTGCTTCTAATATACACTTCATTAAAACACGTGTTGGTGTTTCTAATATACACTTCATTAAAACACGTGTTGGTGCTTCTAATATACACTTCATTAAAACACGTGTTGGTGTTTCTAATATACACTTCATTAAAACACGTGTTGGTGTTTCTAATATACACTTCATTAAAACACGTGTTGGTGTTTCTAATATACACTTCATTAAAACACGTGTTGGTGTTTCTAATATACACTTCATTAAAACACGTGTTGGTGTTTCTAATATAACGCAGCTCGTTCTGCTGTGGACGAGCTGAAAACGTAAACACAAACATCCACCGAGTCCAACGACTGGACAGAAAAACAAACAACTGATAGAAAATTAAAAAGTCTCTCGGTCCAGTCCAAAGTGAACTTTTCAGCTTTTTGTAGTATTTTCTTCATTATTCTAAAAAACGTGTAACTATTGTGTGTAACTATTGTGTGTAACTATTGTGTGTAACTAATGTGTGTAACTAGTGTGTGTAACTATTGTGTGTAACTATTGTGTGTAACTAATGTGTGTAACTAATGTGTGTAACTAGTGTGTGTAACTATTGTGTGTAACTATTGTGTGTAACTAATGTGTGTAACTATTGTGTGTAACTATTGTGTGTCCTCAGATCTTGGCTCTGGTCTTCTCCATGCTGATGTACTGTCAGATTCTCTGTGCTGAGAAACGTGTGGAATGACCAGGTCTCTCCTCTGAAGCCCCCCCAGCCTAGACCCTGAAGCCCCCCAGCCTGGACTCTGTAGCCCCCCCCAGTCTGGGCCCTGAAGCCCCCAGTCTGGACCCTGAAGCCCCCCCAGCCTGGACCCTGAAGCTCCCCCAGTCTGGACTCTGTAGCCCCCCCAGCCTGGACCCTGAAGCCCCCCCCGCCTGGACCCTGAAGCTCCCCCAGTCTGGACTCTGTAGCCCCCCCAGCCTGGACTCTGTAGCCCCCCCAGTCTGGGCCCTGAAGCCCCCAATCTGGACCCTCAAGCCACCCCCATTGTAGACCTTGAAGCCCCCAGTCTGGACCATAAAGCCCCCCAGTCTGGACCCTGAAGCCCCCCCAGCCTGGACTCTGTAGCCCCCCCAGTCTGGGCCCTGAAGCCCCCAGTCTGGACCCTCAAGCCACCCCCATTGTAGACCTTGAAGCCCCCAGCCTGGACTCTGTAGCCCCCCCAGTCTGGACCCTGAAGCCCCCCCAGCCTGGACTCTGTACCCCCCCAGTCTGGGCCCTGAAGCCCCCAGTCTGGACCCTGAAGCCCCCCAGTCTGGACCCTAAAGCCTCCCAGTCTGGACCCTGAAGCCCCCCAGTTTGGACCTTGGAGCCCCCCCAGCCTGGACCCTGAAGCCCCCCCAGTCTGGGGCCTGAAGCCCCCAGTCTGGACCCTGAAGCC
Organism: Blennius ocellaris; assembly: GCF_963422515.1. NCBI lineage: Eukaryota > Metazoa > Chordata > Actinopteri > Blenniiformes > Blenniidae > Blennius > Blennius ocellaris. The sequence continues at coordinate 245,671 of NC_137665.1, forward strand.
CCCCCAGCCTGGACTCTGTAGCCCCCCCCAGTCTGGGCCCTGAAGCCCCCAGTCTGGACCCTCAAGCCACCCCCATTGTGGACCCTGAAGCCCCCAGTCTGGACCACAAAGCCCCCCAGTCTGGACCCTGAAGCCCCCATTCTGGACCTTGGAGCCCCCCAGTGTGGACCTTGGAGCCCCCCAGTGTGGACCTTGGAGCCCCCCAGGCTTCACAAGTCCCTGTCACGGCCCAGTTGGAGTTTGAATTGGAACGTCTGGTGAAAACCAGGTCCAGATGGAGACGCAGCTAAAAGCTAAAAGCTAAAAGCTAAAAGCTAAAATTCAATCCACTTGGTTTGTTTCACTTCACTTTGATTTCACACTTGAAACTTAAAGTTTGTGTTCATTTTGTACGTTTTTTGTTTCTTTCACAATTCTTCAATTGTTTCTGATTTGTTGATCATTACAATTTGTTCTTTGCTGGAATGAGGAAATGTTCCCGTTGTAACCACTACATGTTGCTCAGTTACCAAATTAAATCACATTCCATTCAGTTCAAGGCTGCTTACAAAGTGTGTTTATGTTTTGGTATCTTGGATGTGAAACTGAGCAAATAGTGGAATGTTCCCAAATAAAACGAAAGGTCTATCCAACAGGAAGCGATCACATCTCATCAGAGAACTTCATCACACTTCCAGAGGCTCAGAACTCCTGAAGTGAAACCTAAAATACTTTCAGAAAGGTGGAGAACGCTGCGCAGCAGAAGTGGAGATATGTTCTGAATCATTACGTTAAGTTATGGAACATTATGCAACGTTACGTTATGGATCGTTATGGATCGTTATGGAACGTTAAGTTATGGAACATTATGCAACGTTACGTTATGGATCGTTATGGATCGTTATGGAACGTTAAGTTATGGAACATTATGCAACGTTACGTTATGGAACGTTATGGAACGTTATGGAACATTATGCAACGTTACGTTATGGATCGTTATGGAACGTTATGGAACGTTAAGTTATGGATCGTTATGGAACGTTATGGAACGTTAAGTTATGGAACATTATGCAACGTTACGTTATGGATCGTTATGGAACGTTAAGTTATGGATCGTTATGGAACGTTAAGTTATGGATCATTATGGAACGTTATGGAACGTTAAGTTATGGAACATTATGCAACGTTACGTTATGGATCGTTATGGAACGTTAAGTTATGGAACATTATGCAACGTTACGTTATGGATCGTTATGGAACGTTATGGAACGTTAAGTTATGGAACATTATGCAACGTTACGTTATGGATCGTTATGGAACGTTATGGAACGTTAAGTTATGGAACATTATGCAACGTTACGTTATGGAACGTTATGGAACGTTATGGAACGTTAAGTTATGGAACATTATGCAACGTTACGTTATGGATCGTTATGGAACGTTATGGAACGTTAAGTTATGGAACATTATGCAACGTTACGTTATGGATCGTTATGGAACGTTATGGAACGTTAAGTTATGGAACATTATGCAACGTTACGTTATGGATCGTTATGGAACGTTATGGAACGTTAAGTTATGGAACATTATGCAACGTTACGCTATGGATCGTTATGGAACGTTAAGTTATGGAACATTATGCAACGTTACGTTATGGATCGTTATGGAACGTTATGGAACATTATGCAACGTTACGTTATGGATCGTTATGGAACGTTATGGAACATTATGCAACGTTACGCTATGGAACGTTATGGAACGTTAAGTTATGGAACATTATGCAACGTTACGTTATGGATCGTTATGGAACGTTATGGATCGTTATGGAACGTTATGGATCGTTATGGAACGTTAAGTTATGGATCGTTATGGAATGTTATGGAACGTTAAGTTATGGAACATTATGCAACGTTACGCTATGGATCGTTATGGAACGTTATGGATCGTTATGGAACGTTAAGTTATGGATCGTTATGGAATGTTATGGATCGTTATGCAACGTTACGTTATGGATCGTTATGGAACGTTATGGAACGTTAAGTTATGGATCGTTATGGAACGTTAAGTTATGGATCGTTATGGAACGTTATGGATCATTATGCAACGTTACGTTATGGATCGTTATGGAACGTTAAGTTATGGAACATTACAGGTCGTTATGGAACGTTGGATCGCGCACGAACGTGAGCCGGAGTGGAGCACGACCACAATCAAGACCCTAACCCTTGGTCCTTTGGGAGCATGTCCTTCATGTCCTTCATGTCCTTCATGTCCTTCGATGACACACGTTCTCTCATGCTGATTCACCACGTTGAAGTTCCACACGTCCCGCCGGTGCATCAAGCATAAAACAGCCTTTCCTCTTCTTCTGGTGGCCCGAGCTGGTTCTAGATTGTCTGGTCCACGTGTCTTCTGATGGGGGAGTGCGTTTGCTTTGAACTCACAATGATTTCATTGAGCCCATACTCTGGAACTCGGCTCCGCAGCCCATCGTGTGAAACGACAGACTTTTGGACGAGAATGGAACTGATTGCTCAATCATGAGAAACTCAATAAAACAAGGTTCCACTGAGACTAGAAGTCAGATTAGACCTTTAACCCCTGATGTGTTCAAGGACAACCACAATCATAATTCAGAACGGTTTTAATCAGTTAACACTTTTTGTTCCTCATCTGATCCTTCATCCACAGAAACATGTAAACAAGAATAAATAGCTATAAATAATACAATAAAATGTTTGTACCCCTTTTACCGTCGTGCAATTCAGGGAGTCCAAACGTTCGTCATGTTCAGAATTTTAAATACATGTATGGACTAGAACATACGTTTCACTTCAGTAAACATTCAAAGTTCAAAAGGAGTTAGTGTTCAGGGCTGAAGGCTGAGCCTCATGGAAAACCTCCAACCGTCTGCGTGTTCAAACTAGACAAACCATGGTGTGGAGCTGAGCTGGGCTGGGCTGAGCTGAGCTGAGCTGGGCTGAGCTGAGCAGGGCTGAGCTGGGCTGAGCTGAGCTGAGCTGAGCTGAGCTGAGCTGAGCTGAGCTGAGCTGAGCTGGGCTGGGCTGGGCTGGGCTGGGCTGGGCTGGGCTGGGCTGAGCTGAGCTGATCTGGGCTGGGCTGGGCTGAGCTGAGCTGAGCTGAGCTGAGCTGGGCTGAGCTGAGCTGAGCTGAGCTGAGCTGGGCTGAGCTGAGCTGAGCTGAGCTGAGCTGGGCTGAGCTGGGCTGAGCTGGGCTGAGCTGAGCTGGGCTGGGCTGAGCTGAGCTGGGCTGAGCTGAGCTGGGCTGAGCTGGGCTGAGCTGGGCTGGGCTGGGCTGAGCTGGGCTGGGCTGGGCTGAGCTGAGCTGAGCTGAGCTGAGCTGGGCTGAGCTGGGCTGAGCTGAGCTGAGCTGGGCTGAGCTGAGCTGGGCTGAGCTGAGCTGGGCTGGGCTGAGCTGAGCTGAGCTGAGCTGGGCTGAGCTGAGCTGAGCTGAGCTGAGCTGAGCTGAGCTGGGCTGAGCTGAGCTGGGCTGAGCTGAGCTGGGCTGAGCTGGGCTGGGCTGGGCTGAGCTGAGCTGGGCTGAGCTGGGCTGAGCCGAGCGGAGCTGCGCCGAGCTGAGCTGAGCCGAGCTGGGCTGAGCTGAGCTGGGCTGAGCTGAGCTGGGCTGAGCTGAGCTGAGCTGGGCTGGGCTGGGCTGAGCTGAGCCGAGCTGAGCTGGGCTAAGCTGAGCTGAGCTGAGCTGAGCTGAGCTGAGCCGAGCTGAGCCGAGCTGAGCTGAGCTAAGTGGGAGTAGCATACTGAGTTGGTGTGCTCATGAATCCAGTTGTATTCCTACACTGGAGGACCTGATGGAGAACACTTGAATGAAGAGAACAGACTGGCGACCTCACGGAGGGGTAGGGTTAGGCTCACCCTACCTTTAAGTGCAAAGTAGGAGGATTTCAATCCCACCAACTGTACGTCCAGTCTCCAGCTGCTGACGCTCAGGTTCCAACGCAAATCAAACAGTGTTGGTACAAGTCCGTGTTGCTTACAGGTTCTGGCACTCAAGTTTAAAAGGAAAATGGTGAAAAGGTAGTGGGGAAAAGAAGAGGCCAACAAGCTCCCTGCTGCTCTACTGGACCAGACAGAGAATCTCCACCGGCTCCTTCCATTCCAGACCTCGGGCTCGGAGGAAACCACACAGTTTGAGGAGAAAAAGCTTATCTAAGGCCTGTTTACACCCAAACCTCCCGTTTCTCACCGTTTAAACTGGAGGATGTTGTTGTGAACGGGGCTTATATGTAGCCAACGCTCAGTGTGATTGGCTGAACTTCATCTTCTTCTTCTTCATCTGACAGTCTCGGTTCAACGAGACAGTCAGATTCCGCTCTTCTTCTTCTTCTTCTTCGTCTTCTTCGTCTTCGTCTTCTTGTGTCAACTCAAAGTTCAGTGTTGGAAGGTAGAAGCACCCTGAAGTCAGTCGTACTCCACCGGCTCCTCCAGCACCGCGTTCTCCTGTGGATCAGAGGAAAGTCTTCACATCTGAGTCAACAACACATGAACTCCACCCGTATGAGGACGCAGCAGCTCACCCATCCCCCGTTGCGTTTGAGCCACGGTGCAAAGTTCTCCATGTAGCACTCGGCGTAGCCTTGCATGCGCTGCGTCCCTGTGGCCGTCACGATGCGCCGCGACACCTCCATGGTGACGGCCATTCTCCGCAGGGTGGGGCTGGCTGCCGGCGGCAGGGCCGGGACCTCCAGCGCCTGGCTGCTGCTGAACGTGTCCAGAAGTTTGGCGAAGGACGGGTAGGACAGGCGAGCCAGGCTGGTTCGCAGGAAGGGGTCGGACTGGATCTGGGAGAAAACTCACGATGTTCAGAGAACATCCCACTCTGGTTCTTTTGTGTGCACCTCATACAATGTAAAGACTCTCGGGGGTCCGGCTGGGGAACCTGCTGGGCGCTTCTGGAAGTAGAAACCAGAATGACGCCGCACACAAGGTGGAGAGAATTTGGTCTTTTACCAGCTTCATGGCCGCGTATCGAGCTCTTCATCCAAAACCTGCAGAACTAAACCTGTTGTACGTGATATTTGTTGGTACGTTGAAACAAATTGTATAAATCGTGAATATGCTGGTCGTCGAGTGGATTACTACGTCTGCCAAGGACATAATAAAATCACTGGCGCATATTTGTCTGTTTGTATGTCTGTTAGCAAGACTACGTCAAAACTACTGCACAGGTTTTGTCCATTTTCACCACAGACACAAGATTCCATTACAGTTTGAAGGTGATTCGGATCCCGATCCTAGATCCAGATTTCATTTTATGGGCTTTTAAGATTACGTCAAAATGACATGACAGATTTTCACCAAAGGTTGAAGACATCAGAAACCTGACTGCTCTTGTTCAAACGGCTCTCGCAGTGCTGCTTCTGATTGGCTGACCTCAAGACCTCCGTAGAAATGAAAACGCAGTAAAGAACCAAAGCTCACGATGACGCAGCTCCTACCTTGTTGTTGATGGCGTCTCCCTCCAGGGCCAGGACCTGAACCAGCTGCTGCACCACCGCCTCCTTGTGCCCTGCTGCACAAGACCCAGGAACCTTGCTGTGTGTGTGTGTGTGTGTGTGTGTGTGTGTGTGTGTGTGTGTGTGTGTGTGTGTGTGTGTGTGTGTGTGTGTGTGTGTGTGTGTGTGTGTGTGTGTGTGTGTACCTGGCGATGGCTGTGGTGACGGACTCAGCCTCTTCAGACTGGTGGACTTCTGGGCGATCTTCTCCAGCTTCTCTGCCACCTCGTGGTAGAACTCTGGAGGACGGTCTGCAGGAGGACAGGAGGACGGGAGGACGGGAGGACGGGAGGACGGGAGTCAGAGCGTCTCGGTACGAACAGGAAGGGGTTTTACTGATGACTTTAATTCTGGAGCTGAAGGTTTGAAGCGAGATCAGAGCTTACTGGGAGAGCAGACCGGCTGCATGCTCTTGGTCTCTTTGTCTATCGCCAGTGTGGACGGCCTCAGAGGGACAGACCCATGGTCCTTCTTGTCCTTCTCCTTCTCTTTCTCCAGCCTCAATCTGAAGATTCTAGAAATCCTTTTTCTGAACTTCTTCTGACTGCGCTTCCTCTGCTGCTTCTTGTCGCTCTCGTCGTCTTCTGATGTGGACGAGGGCGATTTCAGGTCGTCCTGGGGACAGTAGACAAAGCTTCTAGTTGACCTGTTCTGCCTTGTTCTGCTGGTTCCTCCACAGTCCAAAACACACTGGTGAGGTGAACTGGTGGTCCTGAGACGTCCACAGCACTGAATGTGGGTGTGTGAGGTTGTCTGTCTCTCTGTTTGTCCTGAGATGGACAGGTGGACTGGTCCTGGGTTAAACAACATGAAACCTCTAAAACTGAAGCTTTGTTTTAAGACACATTCTGGAAATGATCATTTCCGACTATTTCCACAAAACATACAAACCCAATGTAAAAGCTAAAAAAGACCACATGAAGACGCTGCCGTCGTTCAGTTACTTACTTCTGATTGGTCCCTGAGGTGTGACGGCTTCATCTTGCCGTCTCTGTCCAACGAGCCTTTGGCGTCTTTGGCGGAGCGTCGCGAGTTGTTTCGAAGAGGAAGCTGCTTTATCAGGTCTTTAAAGCTCATCTTCTTCTCGTCTGCTGAGCTCACGTCTTCATCGTCCCTCTGGTCTGCAGCTCTGGCCGGAGGCCCGGCGCTAGAAAGACAATGCCCTCAGTCCTGGTCCAAGTGAGACCAAAGACCACAGAGGAAATGCTGGGTACCTGTACTTGCTGTGGTCGCTGTAGGCTCCGCCCACCCTGCCGGGCCGGTCCTGCAGGGGGACGGACACCGTCCGATGGAGGAAAGCTTGTAGGACCAGATGAGTCTCAGCCTTGAACTCCATCAGGGAGACGGAGGAGACGGAGGACACGGAGGAGCGGTCTGCAGCCATCTCAAACCTGAGGAGGGGACAGAAGGAGTTGACGACTTCTAAAACCGTCTACCAGTCAGTTCTTGATCCGGAGCTCCGGTTCAGGGAAGGAACAGTTTCTCTCTGGAACGAAACAGAGCAGGACGAAGTTAAACTGAGGTCTACGTCCATTTTGTTTGGTCTACGTCCAATTTGTTTGGTCTACGTCCATTTTGTTTAGTCTACGTCCATTTTGTTTGGTCAACGTCCATTTTGTTTGGTCTACGTCCATTTTGTTTGGTCTACGTCCATTTTGTTTGGTCTACGTCCCTTTTGTTTGGTCTACGTCCATTTTGTTTGGTCTACGTCCATTTTGTTTGGTCTACGTCCATTTTGTTTGGCCCCTTTACTATTTACTCCCTCAACATTTTCAACAAAACACTTAAATCAGTATGAAAGCAGCAATAACTTGGTGTGCTGCACTTTACACTTTTTAACTGAAAAATCACAGTGAAATAAGTGGGACCCGGTGTTCTCCACGGGTTCTCCACGGGTTCTCCATGGGTTCTCCACGGGTTCTCCACGGGTTCTCCATGGGTTCTCCACAGGGGGTGCTGCCGCCCTACTATTTATCCTTTACACAAACATGTGGGAGCAGACATGACAACAGAACTAGAATCCAGTAGTCGTACCAGAATGCAGAGGACTGTTAATCTCAGTCAGTTTGTACCGTGACGTGAAGAGTCTCACCTTCAACTGAATATCAAGATCAAAGATCAAGATCACTGATTTTAGAGAAGAGAACAAATGTGATCGTAGAAATATGTGGGACCATTATTGCTGAGAAACTCAACTTTGAGGGAAATTCCAGTCTGTTGGTCTGTAAATAGAGTCGCCAGCGTCTCACTGCCTCGGGAAGCTTTTATGTCCAGTCGCTTTCATGTCCTTTGTCTGTGGCCTGGTTCAGTCAGACCTCTTCAAAACAGATTCACCCAATAGTCACATGGTCCAGTCGTGTCTTTGGCAGCTACAGTTACTTTAAAAAACTAATCAGATTACTGATTACTAGGTAGTAGTAAACCTTTGACTTCCTGCTGGTACATATTTAACCTTTGACCTCTTCCTGGTACACATTTAACCTTTTACCTTCATTCTTTGTTGTATTTATCTCTTACTCATGCTTTCATCATCACGTTTTTACTATTACTGGTATTTATTTACTCAGAGATGTAGCTGTAGTCTGTTGTTGCACTATTTCTCTATTTCTTTGACCTGCCTGCTCTGTGGGACTTTATTTGCCCCCGTCCTGGACAAATAATGTCTTTCATTGATTGATTGATTGATTGATTGATTGATGACAATGGTTCCAATTCTTTTATGTTACCTGAACATGTTAGAGCGACTTGGCCTGTGATTGGCTGAGAGTGGAGAAGGGGGCGGGGCAGGTGAGTGTGTAGTGTCTGCAGGTGATGTGTGTGTCAGTCAGTTTGGAGAACGAGGAGAACGGAGGAGAACGAGGAGAACGGAGGAGAACGAGGAGAACGGAGGAGAACGGAGGAGAACGGAGGAGAACGAGGAGAATGGAGGAGAACGAGGAGAACGGAGGAGAACGAGGAGAACGGAGGAGAATGAGGAGAACGGAGAACGGAGAAGAACGGAGAACGGAGGAGAACGAGGAGAACGGAGGAGAACGAGGAGAACGAGGAGAATGGAGGAGAACGGAGGAGAACGGAGGAGAACGAGGAGAACGGATGAGAACGAGGAGAACGAGGAGAACGGAGGAGAACGAGGAGAACGGAGGAGAACGGAGAAGAACGGAGGACAACGGAGGAGAACGGAGGAGAATGGAGGAGAACGAGGAGAACGGATGAGAACGAGGAGAACGAGGAGAACGAGGAGAACGAGGAGAACGAGGAGAACGGAGGAGAATGGAGGAGAATGAGGAGAACGGATGAGAACGAGGAGAACGGAGAACGGAGGAGAATGGAGGAGAACGAGGAGAACGGAGGAGAACGAGGAGAACGGAGGAGAACGAGGAGAACGGAGGAGCGGCTGGTTCTGTTTAATAATAAAGCGTCTTGGCAGAAAAGAAACTGTCCTGCTGGACTCTACAATGGTAACTCTACAATAGTAACTCTACAATAGTAACTCTACAATAGTAACTCTACAATGGTAACTCTACGATGGTAACTCTACAATGGTAACTCTACAATAGTGACTCTACAATGGTAACTCTACAATGGTAACTCTACAATAGTAACTCTACAATAGTAACTCTACAATGGTAACTCTACAATAGTGACTCTACAGTGGTAACTCATTACTAGGTTCAGGTCTGCTGGAGCAGGGTGATGACATCATCACTAGATCCAGGTCTGCTGGAGCAGGGTGATGACATCATCACTAGATCCAGGTCTGCTGGAGCAGGGACTAAAACATGGAGGACAGGGGCCCAGGAGGACCAGGTTGGACCTCCTGCTCCACTCTAAAAGATCAAAGTGAAAGTAAAAGGAGCACTAGGACTCCTGGTGGATCTGGTCTGTCCACATTCCTCCTCACAGAGCTGAGGTGTGTCAGTGACTCATACCTGAGACCAACAACACCTTCAGTAGGGTTGAAGGCCTGAAAGGAGCCGCTGGAGGCTCAGGACGACACAGAACCAGTGTGCAGGGACGACACAGAACCAGGGATGACAGAGAACCAGGGATGACAGAGAACCAGTGTCCTGGGACGACATAGAACCAGTGTCCAGGGACGACACAGAACCAGTGTCCAGGGACAATACAGAACCAGGGGCGACAGGCCAAAGATAGCCAAACGGCTAATTCTGGCATAGTCTGCAGAAACGTAGGTTAATATGCACTGACCCTATAATAAAATACAGAAATAAAGAAACAAAGGCTAAAGGTCATTGCTCCTGATCGTTCTGATAGTAAAGCTTCATCATTTGCTTTAATGTATTTCTTTCATTCCTATTAAAGCTTTGATGTATTTCTTTCATTTCTATTAAAGCTTTAATGTATTTCTTTCATTCCTATTAAAGCTTTGATGTATTTCTTTCATTTCTATTAAAGCTTTAATGTATTTCTTTCATACCTATTAAAGCTTTGATGTATTTCTTTCATTTCTATTAAAGCTTTAATGTATTTCTTTCATTTCTATTAAAGCTTTAATGTATTTCTTTCATTCCTATTAAAGCATTGATGTATTTCTTTCATTTCTATTAAAGCTTTAATGTATTTCTTTCATTTCTATTAAAGCTTTAATGTATTTCTTTCATTCCTATTAAAGCTTTGATGTATTTCTTTCATTTCTATTAAAGCTTTAATGTATTTCTTTCATTCCTATTAAAGCCTTGATGTATTTCTTTCATTTCTATTAAAGCATTGATGTATTTCTTTCATTTCTATTAAAGCTTTAATGTATTTCTTTCATTTCTATTAAAGCTTTAATGTATTTCTTTCATTCCTATTAAAGCTTTGATGTATTTCTTTCATTTCTATTAAAGCTTTAATGTATTTCTTTCATTCCTATTAAAGCCTTGATGTATTTCTTTCATTTCTATTAAAGCTTTAATGTATTTCCTTTAATAATACGCTTCTTATGTCTTTGTAAAGTGAGGAGGAAGAACCAGTGCTGGGCTATATATAAAACGTGTTTTTTGGTTATTACTATACATTCATAGAATAAAATCATGGTAAGAAATAGGGGGGTCTGGGGGGGGGGGGGGGGGGGGGGGACCTTCAGCAGTGTGTGTTTGGGTTTTATGTTTATACAACATTTTAAAGATAAAATGGCAGAAATGTTTCAAACAATGTAGCTTTAATTCTGGACCACTAGTTGTTATACCACTGAATACACACACACACACACACACACACACACGCGCGCGCGCGCGCACACGCACATACACCTACACACACGCATATACACGCACACGCACATACACTTACACACACACACACACACACACACACACACACACACACACACACACACACACACACACACACACACACACACACACACACACACACACACACACACACAGAGTTTTGGTCGTCCTGTCCCATAATTCATGACTTTGTCCCCTTTGGAGGACGTCTCGAGGTGTTTGTCCGGAGACTGAGACCGGGACCGGGACCGGGACCGGGACTCAGCGCCTCCAGCCGGGACGTCCCAGGAGCTCCGTGCGACCAGGAAACAGTCCTGTGGGGAGAGTTTCTCCAGGAAACACCGGCACCTGGGACACCTGGGACACCTGGGACACCTGGGACACCTGGGATACCTGGGACACCTGGGACACCAGGGACTACCCGGGGACACCAGGGGACACCTGAGACCACCTGACCAGAGCCGGACCGCGCGGGACATAAACAAAGCGCCACACGAGACGCTGCGGCTCCTCCAACCACCAAAACCTCGGTAGAAACTGACCTGACCCCCCGGGGCGGCGGGCGGCGGGCGGCGGGGTTAGAGGCGGCGGGGCGGCGGGTCGGACGTCCGGGGGACCAGAAGTCGTTCTCCGCTTCTTCTTCACTTTCGGCGCGTCGAAGTTGCCGAGCTGAGATTTCCGTCGATCAGCCGCCACTCGGTTTCGCGGTGCGCCTCTACACGAGGTATTACCGTAATCGCATACTCCGACGGATTTCAAAATAAAAGTGACGTTTCAGTGAAGGAGATCTCAACTTTATTCAAGTTAATAAAAACACAAATTAATACCACGGAAATAATAATAACACATAACAACAAAGAAAATAATTGAATGTGTTATTGGTACAAACTATTAAAAATGAAATGTTAATAAAACATATTGCTTACAGAAGTAAAAAGCAAAACACATTTTCAGTCAGTGATGTATTAATGTTATTATAATACTATAGACATCAGCCCACTCCTATCACTTTATTCAAATTAAACACTAAACACGCTGAAAAACTCAACCTATGTGGCTCATAGAGACTGGTGGGAGAATGAAGGACATGTCCAAATTAACTCTGAGTGCTAAAATGTCTCTCTAGCGCCACCCAGAAAATTAGAAAAATATACCACTGGTGGTACACCAGCTCCCTCTAGTGGTACATGGGAGAAGTCAGAAGTAGTTTTTTAATAAAATGCATCTCAAAATGTATAAAATGATCAAAAATACTACAAAACTTAAAATTGAAAGAAAACACAACTCATGAAATTCACATTTTAAAAGAGTGAGTGAGTGGAGAGTGGGCATCCTGGGCTCTGGAGGTTCAGGTCGGCCCGGCAAGCGGGAGCTGGAGACGTTCTCAGGTCGGACACACTGAATCTCTGGAGAACCACGGGTCAACACTGTTGTGTAACAAAGTAGTCAAAACGCTTTTCTAAAGAGAAACACTCCATTTAGCACAAACGCACACGTCCAACTCTGATCATGGAGCCTGGGTTCTTGGCGAAGCCCCCCCAAACCTGTCCAGCGTCAGCACTTTGAGGACACTGGTACAAGGATTGGGAGTGACCAAACCAAGAGGGACTGAACGTGGAACCAAAAAGCCCCGAGCGTTGAAGGTGCAGCGGCAGGAGCTCCTGAGGGGAGATCAGGTCAGGAGGTTCCTGAAAGTTCTCTGAGTGCTCACCTCCTGCTGTGCAGAGCTGCTTCCTCCTGAAAGCTCAGCCTTCACAGCTCTCCCCGGCTCTCCCCGGCCCCCAGCCCCCGGCTCTCCCCGGCCCTCCCCGGCTCTCCCTGGCTGTCCCCGGCCCCCAGCCCCCGGCTCTCCTTGGCTCTCCTTGGCTGTCCCCGGCCCCCAGCCCCCGACTGCTGACTTCTGACTCACACCCAGCCCCCGGTCCCCTGACTCCCAATCCCCGACTCCTGACTCCCACCCCCCGGCTCCCCTCTATCTATCCTCCCCACCTCCCACCGGCCCGTTCATCAGAGCCGAGCGGCCAATGGGGAGCCAGCACGGATGGGTGAGGCACTTCCTGTGTGACAGGAAATGAACATCAAACACCCAGAAAGCGTGAGCACGGGGGGGGGGGGGGGTTATGAGAGGCAGAGATAAACAGATGCCGATGGCTGATGGCTCCAAGTCAGTCCAGTTCCTCAGGTCACAAAGAGGTCATGCCTGAAGATTTGACTCTGCAGTCATCAGATCATCATGAACCTTTAGAAATCCACACAATTCCACCTGGAACACATCAAACTACGAGGATGTCTTAAAGTCTCCTCACTGACATTTACTGTCTTAACAAAAACCCAAACATCTTCAGATCATTTCATTGTATATTAAAATGTTTAAAAAAAATTTAATCATAAAGAGTTTCTATCATGAATTTAAACTTTTTCAGGTTTGTTGATCCCGTGTCCAGGGATCGGGTCCTTGAGGCCCCCGCCGTGACGCCCACCCAATCCACACTGCACCCGACGCCTGCGGCAGCGTCTGTGGAGGTAGGCCTCGGGACAGACCTAGGACACACTGGAGGGACTATGTCTCTCAGTAGGAGGCCTCGGGACAGACCTAGGACACACTGGAGGGACTATGTCTCTCAGTAGGAGGCCTCGAGGCAGACCTAGGACACACTGGAGGGACTATGTCTCTCAGTAGGAGGCCTCGAGGCAGACCTAGGACACACTGGAGGGACTATGTCTCTCAGTAGGAGGCCTCGGGGCAGACCTAGGACACACTGGAGGGACTATGTCTCTCAGTAGGAGGCCTCGAGGCAGACCTAGGACACACTGGAGGGACTATGTCTCTCAGTAGGAGGCCTCAGGGCAGACCTAGGACACACTGGAGGGACTATGTCTCTCAGTAGGAGGCCTCGGGGCAGACCTAGGACACACTGGAGGGACTATGTCTCTCAGTAGGAGGCCTCAGGGCAGACCTAGGACACACTGGAGGGACTATGTCTCTCAGTAGGAGGCCTCAGGGCAGATCTAGGACACACTGGAGGGACTATGTCTCTCAGTAGGAGGCCTCGGGGCAGACCTAGGACACACTGGAGGGACTATGTCTCTCAGTAGGAGGCCTCAGGGCAGACCTAGGACACACTGGAGGGACTATGTCTCTCAGTAGGAGGCCTCAGGGCAGACCTAGGACACACTGGAGGGACTATGTCTCTCAGCTGGTCTGGGAACACCTTGGGGTTCCACCAGAAGAGCTGGAGGAAGAGTCTGGGATGAGGGAAGTCTGGGCATCCCTCCTTAGACTGCTGCCTCTGTGACCCGGCTCCAGATAAGCGGCGGACAATGGATGAATAGATGAAAGGGTTGTTGAAGGCAGTACACGTTCATGTTCTCATACTTGTTCTTCTGTGAATAATATACATCATATGATATCATATCGTAGAAAAATGATTCGTCTCATCTTGAGGTCCACAACCTTCACCACTGAAAACATTCCGGGGGGGGGGACGCATGTTGAAAGGTTCCCCTGCAGATAAAGGGAAGTGGTCTGGATAAGTACTGGGCGGAGGTCTTTGGGGGATAGTTGTTTATGAATGAGGTCCAGTCCCAGATATTATCTGCTCCTTCACGCCTCACTCCCCACGTCATTAAGTCCACCATCCGGCTGCAGCTGACCTTATAGGGTCTGGTCTGGACTTGCTGGTCTGACTCGGGGGTCCTAACAGGAAGATGAGAAGCTTGTCTGATTACACTTATCAGGCCTCATTTTGGTTTGCTCATCAGAGTTCCACTATTTCCTCCATGGTATCGTGGACCAATGACGATGTTGGAAACGTTCCTTTAACTAAACTCTGGCTGGTCAAAGACGGTCAGAACATAAAGGTGAAGATTCACTGTGTTGAGATCAAAGGGACATTTATCTTCAGGATTCTAGAATCACATTCTAGAAGCAGTTTGGTCTCTGAGCTGAAGGAGTGGAGATCCTCAGGCTGCACCAGAACCCTGGTACCAGTCACAGTGGTCCAACCTCACATGGTGTTACAACAGATTCTGTTGCAGTTCTGGGCCGGTCCTGGTCTAGTCCTAGTCTGGTCCTGATCTGGTCCTGGTCCCATCCTGGTCTAGTCCAGGTGTATTCCTGGTGCAGTCCTGGTCTGCTCTTGGTGTAGTTCTGGTCTAGTCCTGATGTATTCCTGGTCTAGTCCTGTTGTAGTCCTGGTCTAGTCCTGGTCTGGTCCTGGTGTAGTTCTAGTGTAGTCCTGGTCTAGTCCTAGTCTGGTCCTGGTCGGGTCCTGGTCCCGTCCTGGTCTAGTCCTGGTGTAGTCCTGGTGTAGTCCTGGTCTCTTTGGAGTTTGTCTTTGTTTGTCTGTTTGTGTTTTTTATGTTTTAGTTTCAGTCAAAAGTGTTGAAAAAGTTCAACACAAAATAATCCACAAAAAATACACTTATTCTATTCTATTCTATTATTCAAAGTTAAAAATTAAAAAATATTTTAAAAGAGAATACATAATAAAATAGACTATATAAATGTATTCACAGCAGGCAAATAAATAAATATATAAATAAAACAAAAAAACGTTGTGTTATAAATGAAAACTGTATTTAAGAGGTTTGAATAGACGATGAAGTTTGGTCGTTCCCACATTTGACCGCTCGGTGGCGACGGAGTGCAGCGGGAAGATGTTCACACCTGTAATTACGAAGAAGAAGAACAAGAACAAGAACAAGAAGAACAAGAAGAAGAAGAATTTGGATTTAAAGTTACAGTTGTCGTTGTCTGTGTGTTTATATCGTCGACATTATACTTCCCGTTTCAGTTCTCGAGGCGTCGCGCTCCGTTCCAGAAGGTTAGTGTGTTTTTAAAACGTGTCCGCCGGTTAGCAAGTTAGCATGTAGCGTTAGCCTCCTGATGCTAAGTCATAACATCAGCAACACAAACAACCGCCACATTTCCCGTGTTTCTCCTCTTTGTCTCTCTTCAGCCTCTCGCAGCAGCAGAAGCTCGAATGACTCGCCACGGGAAGAACTGCACGGCCGGGGCCGTTTACACGTACCACGAGAAGAAGAAGGACACAGGTGGGAAAGTGTTGACGTTCAGAGTCTGGCCCGCTGGAAACACCTCAGTTTACTAGCAGGATCTGACACGATGGACTTTAATAGCATCTGTTCTCGTTGTTCTCGTCCGGATGAGTGGAGGCGCCAGACGTGGTGTTCTGTTGGTGCTTCGGGGAGTTCCATCATTCAGATGCTGATGATCTCCAGTTAATTCTTCTGTAACTCAGACAAGATGCTTTCCGCACTGTCGCCCACATACAGTCAAATCTGCACTATTTAAAACGATCTCATGCGACACAATGCACAAGATATTTAGCCAAAGTGATAAAGTTGAAAGGTGAACAAGCCAAAGTGATAAAGATGAAAGGTGAACAAGCCTGACACTTCAACTCATCACTGAATGTAAACTTGAACACTGATGGAGCCTCGACAGCAGCAGGAAGCTAAACACACTGCAAGTTTTCATTTGGGCCTCAAACTGCTGCTGCCAGAACCTCCAGTGGGAGAACAGAGGTTCTCTTCAGTGGATCTAATGACACATTAATAAACACCACATAGAGAGAACCAGGAGGATCTAATGACGGTGACCAGGATCCAGAGTCTGGATCAGTTAAACCAGGAAACTGATCCAGGATCAGTTAAACCAGGAAACTGATCCAGGATCAGTTAAACCAGGAAACTGATCCTGGATCAGTTGATCAGCAGTCCAGGCCTCAGGTCAAATGCAGGCAGGTGATGGTGGATTTTAATGTGAGTTGACGGTCAGAAAACAATGAACCATCAGGATGAACTGAATTACATTACTAAACATGGTTTTATTTTGTATTTGATGAAGATGTTTGATCCAGAGTTTCAAATACAAAACAGACGTTTCGTCTTGGAGTTGTTTTGGTGTGAACTAAAATCCAGTAGAACTCAACACTGTTTTAATTAATTCTGCAAAGTGACGGTGAGATCTGCTGCTTTAAGAGAGTCTTGCCTGCCCTGCCTGAGGAGGGCTGGACTCATTTAATTGCCCTTGCCTCCTGTGGATTTGCCCCTCAGCTGCCTCTGGTTATGGCACTCAGAGCATCCGGCTGGGAAAAGACGCCATTAAAGACTTCGACTGCTGCTGCCTGTCGCTGCAGCCCTGCCAGGATCCCGTACTGACGTACGACACACACACACACGCACGCACACACACACACACACACACACACACACACACACACACACGCACACACACACACACACCTTGTCATACTGTTTGTGTTCTCAGTCCAGACGGGTTCCTGTATGAGAAACAGGCCATTCTGGAATATATTCTTCACCAGAAGACTGAGATCGCCAAGAAGATGAAGGTGAGACTGAAATATGTGCAAAGAACTCCTGGATTCTTTTGTGAATCTGAACCAGGTTGGGTTTTCATTCACACTGCACTTTGAGACCGTATCAAACCGTCACGTGGTTATGTCAGCTGCCGCTAGGGGGCGCTATGGCCAGCTGCCGCTAGGGGGCGCTATGGCTAGGGGGCGCTATGGCCAGCTGCCGCTAGGGGGGCACTATGGCCAGCTGCCGCTAGGGGGCGCTATGGCCAGCTGCCGCTAGGGGGCGCTATGGCCAGCTGGCTGGCGCTGGGGGGCGCTATGGCCAGCTGCCGCTAGGGGGCGCTATGGCCAGCTGCCGCTAGGGGGCGCTATGGCCAGCTGCTGCTAGGGGGCGCTATGGCTAGGGGGCGCTATGGCCAGCTGCCGCTAGGGGGTGCTATGGCTAGGGGGCGCTATGGCCAGCTGCCGCTAGGGGGGCGCTATGGCCAGCTGCCGCTAGGGGGCGCTATGGCCAGCTGCCGCTAGGGGCGCTACGGCCAGCTGCCGCTAGGGGGCGCTATGGCCAGCTGCCGCTATGGCCAGCTGCCGCTAGGGGCGCTACGGCCAGCTGCCGCTAGGGGGCGCTATGGCCAGCTGCCGCTAGGGGCGCTACGGCCAGCTGCCGCTAGGGGGCGCTATGGCCAGCTGCCGCTAGGGGCGCTACGGCCAGCTGCCGCTAGGGGGCGCTATGGCCAGCTGCTGCTAGGGGGCGCTATGGCTAGGGGGCGCTATGGCCAGCTGCCGCTAGGGGGCGCTATGGCCTCCTGGCAGCTGTTTAACAGTCTGGTGGTCTTCTGATTGGCGTGGTTCACTGTGTTTACTACCCAGAATGCATTGCACACTACATCACCTCCTCTCCCCCCGCCTGCAGGAAAGACGAGTTTTGTGGTGCGATCAGGGTCCGGTTGAGGAATGTGAACGTGGCGATGTGTTTGGACCTGCAGGCCTACGAGAAGCAGAAGCATGTGCTGAAGAGCTCCAGCCAGCTGGAGTCCAGGTCTGAGGAGAGGGAGAGGGTGGAGCGCTTCAAGAGCCAGGAGAACAGCATCGTGTCCAAACCCATTAACCCCTTCACCTCCGGTCAGTGTCTGCTCACAGCTCACATCGCTTCGCCAGCGCTTCACTCACAGCGCTCTGTTTCAGGTCCGGCTAAAGATCGGAGCAGCAGCAGCTCTTCAGGGGAGGCGTCCGCCTCCTCCTCCTCCTCCTCCTCCTCCTCCTCCTCCTCCTTCTCCTCTCAGGGCCTCCCCAGCTTCTGGATCCCCTCTCTGACACCCGAGGCCAAGCCCACCCTGCTCAAGAAGCCAGTGAGTGCCCCCTCTTATCTCCAGAGTTTAAAATTGCTCCGTGTTTACAACAAGCACAGAAAAATGAATGAACTCCTGAACCGTACTCTCTGGACTGTAAGTCAAAAACGAGTGTCCGGAGCAGCTTTCTGCTGTCCTGCAGTGACACCTAGTGGCCACAGACGGTATGGACCATATATTTTGACAGTTGTGTGAGAAGGTGATATTCCCTTCTTACCTTTGCTCTCATGCACACAGTGGTGGGTGTTTTTCTCTTGGGAACTCGGGTGGAGATCTTGTGAGTTTGTTTTGGGGATGGGTTGTGGCGTGGGGTCGCCAGAGTGGGCGGGGCCAGTGTGGGCGGGGCCAGAGTGCACATTGCTGAGCATTTTAGCACAAAACGGTTTAAAAGACCGTCAGTCATCACTGTTGACAACATGAAGGTCTGTGTCGAGGTACGCAGTATTTTTCTGTATTCAGGTATTCCACCTGTCTGACAGCAGATGTCTTTGTCCACTGTGTGTAGGGGCGCTGTTGGTATGGATACACGTTGGGGAATCGTATGGTTAAAATAATCTACTGCAGGTATTTTGACATGTTGTAACAATTTTCTTGTTAATTATGTGCATTTATCATTCTGATATTTGAGGGAGGTCAGTTTGGGGTAGTGGACACACCCGTTTGACTTTTGGTTCAGCCTGTCTCGATTGGCCCAGTTCAGGGTGGGCGGGGCTTATTTAAGGAGGCACGCAATCGGTGTCAGAGGACAGAGTGGGGCCACGTTGCAGAGAGAGCAGGATGCTGTAGCTAGCTATGATGCTAACCTGTGGAGGATGCTGTAGCGAGCTATGATGCTAACCTGTGGAGGATGCTGTAGCGAGCTATGATGCTAACCTGTGCAGGATGCTGTAGCGAGCTATGATGCTAACCTGTGGAGGATGCTGTAGCGAGCTATGATGCTAACCTGTGCAGGATGCTGTAGCGAGCTATGATGCTAACCTGTGGAGGATGCTGTAGCGAGCTATGATGCTAACCTGTGGAGGATGCTGTAGCGAGCTATGAAGCTAACCTGTGGAGGATGCTGTAGCTAGCTATGATGCTAACCTGTGGAGGATGCTGTAGCGAGCTATGACGCTAACCTGTGGAGTATGCTGTAGCGAGCTATGACGCTAACCTGTGGAGGATGCTGTAGCGAGCTATGATGCTAACCTGTGGAGGATGCTGTAGCGAGCTATGATGCTAACCTGTGGAGGATGCTGTAGCTAGCTATGATGCTAACCTGTGGAGGATGCTGTAGCGAGCTATGACGCTAACCTGTGGAGTATGCTGTAGCGAGCTATGATGCTAACCTGTGGAGGATGCTGTAGCGAGCTATGATGCTAACCTGTGGAGGATGCTGTAGCGAGCTATGATGCTAACCTGTGGAGGATGCTGTAGCTAGCTATGATGCTAACCTGTGGAGGATGCTGTAGCGAGCTATGACGCTAACCTGTGGAGGATGCTGTAGCGAGCTATGATGCTAACCTGTGGAGGATGCTGTAGCGAGCTATGATGCTAACCTGTGGAGGAATGTGGTTGCCTCTTCTTCTCTCTCTCGTAGAGTAAGACTGTGTTGTGTCCCATGTCTGGTCGGCCCATCAAAATGAACGAGCTGATCACGGTGCGCTTCACGCCGCTGGACCCCAGCCTGGACCGGGTGGCCCTGCTCAACCGCCAGGTCAGTTTGCCCCAAACATCTGACCCCAAACACCGATTCTGAACACGCCTGACCCCAAACACCGATTCTGAACACGTCTGACCCCAAACACCGATTCTGAACCCACCTGACCCCAAACACCAATTCTGAACACGTCTGACCCCAAACACCGATTCTGAACCCACCTGACCCCAAACACCGATTCTGAACACGTCTGACCCCAAACACCGATTCTGAACACGTCTGACCCCAAACACCGGTTCTGAACCCACCTGACCCCAAACAGAGTCTGAACACGTCTGACCCCAAACAGAGTCTGAACACGTCTGACCCCAAACAGAGTCTGAACACGTCTGACCCCAAACACCGATTCTGAACACGTCTGACCCCAAACACCGATTCTGAACACGTCTGACCCCAAACACCGGTTCTGAACCCGTCTGACCCCAAACACCGATTCTGAACACGTCTGACCCCAAACACCGGTTCTGAACCCGTCTGACCCCAAACACCGATTCTGAACCCACCTGACCCCAAACAGAGTCTGAACACGTCTGACCCCAAACACCGATTCTGAACACGTCTGACCCCAAACACCGATTCTGAACCCACCTGACCCCAAACACCGATTCTGAACACGTCTGACCCCAAACACCGATTCTGAACACGTCTGACCCCAAACACCGGTTCTGAACCCACCTGACCCCAAACAGAGTCTGAACACGTCTGACCCCAAACACCGGTTCTGAACCCGTCTGACCCCAAACACCGGTTCTGAACCCACCTGACCCCAAACAGAGTCTGAACACGTCTGACCCCAAACACCGATTCTGAACACGTCTGACCCCAAACACCGGTTCTGAACCCGTCTGACCCCAAACACCGATTCTGAACACGTCTGACCCCAAACACCGGTTCTGAACCCGTCTGACCCCAAACACCGATTCTGAACACGTCTGACCCCAAACACCGGTTCTGAACCCGTCTGACCCCAAACACCGATTCTGAACCCACCTGACCCCAAACAGAGTCTGAACACGTCTGACCCCAAACACCGATTCTGAACACGTCTGACCCCAAACACCGATTCTGAACCCACCTGACCCCAAACACCGATTCTGAACACGTCTGACCCCAAACACCGATTCTGAACACGTCTGACCCCAAACACCGGTTCTGAACCCACCTGACCCCAAACACCGATTCTGAACACGTCTGACCCCAAACACCGGTTCTGAACCCGTCTGACCCCAAACACCGGTTCTGAACCCACCTGACCCCAAACAGAGTCTGAACCCGTCTGACCCCAAACACCGATTCTGAACACGTCTGACCCCAAACACCGGTTCTGAACCCGTCTGACCCCAAACACCGATTCTGAACGCGTCTGACCCCAAACACCGGTTCTGAACCCGTCGGTGCTCCGTGTCTTTAGACTTGGTCTCATGTGGGCCAGCAGAGGAATCTTTTGGACCACTTGTTGACCAACAGTGTTTTCTGGCTGAACAACCTCCCATGATGACGCCACGCCCCTTTGCAACTCTGTTTACAATCAAAAAGTTGAGTGGTGTGTCTCATGTGTTCAGGACAGGTACGTATGTGCAGTTACCAGAGACGCTTTGGGCAACAGCGTCCCCTGTGCCGTCCTGCGGCCCTCGTAAGTCCCCCGACCCCCCATCATCACTCAGATGTGTGTTGTGCCTCAGTGAGAGCCTGACCCCCCCCCCCCCCCCCCCTCCCTCCCGTCCTCAGAGGGACCGTGGTGACGCAAGAGTGTGTAGAGAAGCTGATCAGGAAGGACATGATGGACCCGGTGAGCGGAGACAAGCTGTCCGACAGAGACATTGTCCCCCTGCAGAGGGTACGAGTGGAATTTAGTCTGTGTTTTCAGTCTGTGTCGTGCATGTTCCTGTTCTAACAACTGGTTCTGTGTTCTGTCAGGGTGGAACCGGGTTCTCAGCTTCTGGAGTCGACCTGCGAGCCAAGGAAGCTCGTCCAGTGATGCAGGCCTGACAACCAAGTCCTGACAAGTGTTGTTGTGATGTTGGAAATGTAAATCGTTCAAATTAAAGCTTTTCAAATAAGCTTCTTACCGTCTTTTTGACTGATCAAAGATCCAAGCACAGTTCAAAGAAAGCTCACATACAAGCAGAATCCAAAAGCACAAAGAGAAGAAAAGAAGAGTGAAAGCATAAAGAAGTAGGATTTAGTTTCTTCGTGTGGCATCGCCCTCAACAAACCACGTGACTGGACATGGACAGCTCCTGGTTTGGTGCAGAAACTCCTAAACATCCTGTCCTGGTAATAACTGCAAGATTCTATAACCACCGTATGAGAACATTCAGCAAAGATTGAAACTGTCCACATAAAAGTTTTTATCACTTTTAACTAGATCAAGTTGTGACGTTTGGGAACAACACAGATCCAGATTGTTTGATCTAATTGGCTTCATGGTTCCATGCAGGACACGCCAGACTTTACACTCCTGCTCTTCTTCACTTCACGTGTTTCTGGATCTTTCTACTTCCTGTAATATTACTGAATGTTTTTGTGTTTCCACATGGAAGCACAGTATAATACTTGTTTAAACTGGGATTTCGAACCAATACAATCTATAAAGGTGGGATGTTTGAATGACTGACCTGATAAAATGAGTTATAGCAGGAAAAACTACAACAATAGGAGATAAACGCTTTACCTTTGTGAGAGAATTTCTCATTTCACCATCTCCACATGCAAACGTCTCTGAATTGGATGAATCCCTGAGAAAGACTGTCGATACACCGAGAACCTCTGTTCTTTTGTAAAATGTAGTATTTGTTAAAAAGAAGAACTTTTTCAAGCTTCAAATGGAAGAAATGAGGGAATAAACTCACTTGTCTGGTGGCGAGTTAATTCAGTTCAATCAACTCAATAAAGAACTGCCTTTTCTGGAAGAAACTTCCACTGGTTTCATTTTTATTGGACTTTCCTCCTCCTGAACCTCCAGCGCTGCACCTCGGAGGGGAACCGTCCCACGTCTCCGGGACGGGGGACGGTTCACCTCGGAGGGGAACCGTCCCCCGTCCCGGAGACGTGGGACGTTGACCTGCGGGTGCTGGACGTCTGCTACAGCTCGTCGTGCTCGTCCACCCTCATGGCTCCGTAGTCAGTGATGGTGCTGAGCTTGATCTGGTCCATCTGGTCCAGGACCTCGGAGAGCGTGAGGCGTCCGTCCTGAGGATCAGAGCAAGGCGGTGAATGCAAGGCGGTGAGTGCAAGGCCACGCCGGGTGGAGGACCGGGCAGCTGCACGTTGTCAACGTTGACACGCTTTGGGAAGTTTTATGGAATAGAAACTTTATTGTCATTGTCACGATGCCTCACCACCGCGGGGGAGTAGGGCTGCAGTGTAGGGTGTAGGGTGCTGTCAACCTCAGATCCTGGAGAGCTGCAGCCCTGCATGTTCTCCATGTCTCCCTTCTTGAACACACCTGAATGTGCTGATGGTTCCTCACCTCATTCAGCACAAAGCCAGACAAGCAGCCTGCCTGCAGGCGGCTGGTGAAGCAGGGAGACATGGACAACCTGCAGGGCTGCAGGGAGACATGGACCACCTGCAGGGCTGCAGGGAGACATGGATCACCTGCAGGGATGCAGGGAGACATGGACCACCTGCAGGGCTGCAGGGAGACATGGACAACCTGCAGGGCTGCAGGGAGACATGGATCACCTGCAGGGCTGCAGGGAGACATGGACAACCTGCAGGGCTGCAGGGAGACATGGATCACCTGCAGGGATGCAGGGAGACATGGACCACCTGCAGGGCTGCAGGGAGACATGGACAACCTGCAGGGCTGCAGGGAGACATGGACCACCTGCAGGGCTGCAGGGAGACATGGATCACCTGCAGGGCTGCAGGGAGACATGGACAACCTGCAGGGCTGCAGGGAGACATGGATCACCTGCAGGGCTGCAGGGAGACATGGACAACCTGCAGGGCTGCAGGGAGACATGGACCACCTGCAGGGAGACATGGATCACCTGCAGGGCTGCAGGGAGACATGGACAACCTGCAGGGCTGCAGGGAGACATGGATCACCTGCAGGGCTGCAGGGAGACATGGACAACCTGCAGGGCTGCAGGGAGACATGGACAACCTGCAGGGCTGCAGGGAGACATGGACCACCTGCAGGGCTGCAGGGAGACATGGACCACCTGCAGGGCTGCAGCTCCACGGTCTGAGCATGGAGAACCACAGTCACAGACTCTGGACCCGTCCTAAATGACTCTTTTTTTTAGTAAAGAAAATGTTTGAGCCATTAAGAGCAATCTTTCAATAAAGTATTACAAAAGATCCAAAAGGGGCAGAAGTTGTGTTTCTACCAACAGGTATGAATAACAGGCCTCTATGGAATCGATGACATATCTTGTACGAATGCTGACGACAGTATCGGTCCAGTGCAGCGCGAGTACATGGTGAAAACTGGAGCCTCAATATGTGGCTGGAGAAAATCTGCGTAGTTTTCCAAATGGAACAAATAACTTACAGTTTATGTTGAAAGATGGAGACGCTGCTGCCCCGCGGCTGGTCGCGCCGTTATATGGTTCTATACAGTTATATGTGGTTATATACAGTTATATAAGGTTATATACAGTTATAAAGGGTTATATGCGGTTCTATACAGTTATATGTGGTTATATACAGTTATATAGGGTTATATAGTTATATTTGTTATGTACGGTTATATAGGGTTGTATACAGTTATATATAGTCATGTATGGTTATATACAGTTATATAAGGTTATATACAGTTATATTTGTTATGTACGGTTATACAGGGTTGTATACAGTTATATATAGTCATGTATGGTTATATACAGTTATATAAGGTTATATACGGTTATAAAGGGTTATATGCGGTTCTATACAGTTATATGTGGTTATATACAGTTATATAGGGTTATATACAGTTATATTTGTTATGTACGGTTATATAGGGTTGTATACAGTTATATGTGGTTATATATGGTTATATACAGTTATAAAGGGTTATATATGGTTATATAGGGTTGTATACAATTATATAGGGTTATATGTGGTTATATATGGTTATATATAGTTATAAAGGGTTATATATGGTTATATAGGGTTGTATACAATTATATAGGGTTATATACAGTTATATTTGTTATGTACGGTTATACAGGGTTGTATACAGTTATATATAGTCATGTATGGTTATATACAGTTATATAAGGTTATATACGTTATAAAGGGTTACATGCGGTTATATATGGTTATATAATGTTATAAAGGGTAATATTCAGATCAGGGCACCTCGCTGACCCCCCTTATTTAGTTCTTGATTTCGTCTCGTCCTTTCCTGAGTTTGATTGGCGTCAGACGTTTGGCGGCGCTGGACTGTGGATGATGTCGTTAAGAGTGTTAAAGAATGTGTGTTTAGTAAAACTTGTTCAAATCTAAATAAAAACCTAGTAAAAGATAAATAAATTGTTTACACATGTTGTCCGTCTGTGATGAATTTGGTACGATCATCTTCATTCATTTGAATTATATGACTCAAGTAAGAATTACATCAGTAGAAAAAAGATTTGTTTTATTGTGAAATCCCCAAAAGTCAGTAAGAAAACTCACCTTGTTGTACATTTCACACACCTTCAGACAAGCTGACAGTCTCATGAGGACGGTGGTGTGAAGGAACCACCTGAGGACTTGTGGACAGACATGTTCCAACTGGGTGTCAGTGCAGGTTGGACATGAAGACACTTTGGACACCAAGAGTTTGACCTGATCTCCAGAGAGCTGGATGAGGCGGAGAGCTCCAGGGTCACGACGCCTCACAGTGTGTGGCTGTGAAGACGACCATACATGACCGTCGTACCTCCACCCAGCCCAACCTTTACTGGAGCAAGCCCCCCTCCCACCATTGAGCCCCGCCCCTCCCACCCCTCAGCCCCGCCTCCCCCTAACCACGCCCCTCCAGCCCCGCCCCTCATGTCACTGTAACCAGATTCTCCGGAGTGAAATGCAGCTCAGCTCCTGTGAGTTTTCATCAAAGTTCATCGTGTCTCTTCGTTAAATCTTCGCCGTAATTGGTCGCCTGACTTCCCACAAACATGTTCCAGTTGCCCAGAATCTCCTTCTTGGTGATTTTCCCGTCCTGAGGTTTGATGATTAGAGTTATGATTGACAGGAAAGAGGGAAGAGGGAAGAGGAGGGAAAGAGAGAACATGAGAAGCTGATTAACCCACAATTAACCCAAACTTTCCATGACAGCAGTAGAATCGTCAGTGATCACTAGCACACGGTGGGATTGTCACTTTAGAAACCATTGTAGCTCCAGAATGTTCCGTGTTCACGTCAAACCCAACGTCTTGAAGAGGCGCTGCGTCACTGGCTGCTCTTCACGACCCTGTACTTGTACTCACATCAGTCCTAGTTACTTTCTCAGTGCTAAACTCAGTGGAGGTCAGTGTTCCGTGTTGTTGTAACGATGAACCATCAACCAGCCTCAGATCATTCTAGTTACTAACTGCTTTCATCCCTTTGAGCCACCAAACATCCTCCATGGTGAGACGCGGTCCTGAGCGTTCTGTAGTTTTAATCCCAAGGCCACGGGACTTTCTTACAAATGAAATGTCTGGCAGCATTTTGACGAGAAGCTAAATGTCTGAGGCCTGGAGCTGCTGGGAGCGCCACTCTTCTTCTAAGACAATGTGATTCTGCTGTGTCGGCGGTTCTACCTTGTCAGTGTCTGTTTCGTGTATCAAGTGTTTGGCTTCGTTGTCGGCGTGGTCCACCTCTCCGGGGAGAACCCAGTCGGCCACTTCACCTGCATCCAGGTAGCCGTCCTGCAGGGGAGGAGACAGGATCAGCGTCACTGTACAACCCGGCCCAGGACCTCCGAGGCCAGACTCCGGAGTCCCGCTGTACCTTGTTGGCGTCCCGGACTTCAGAGAAATGCTTCCTCTCGGTCTGCACCCAGTCGGGTTCGCTCTCGCTGGCCTCTGGAGAGTACATGTCCCCTGTGGAGCAGAGCAGCGGCGTTCAGGAGGAAACTACTGGCCATGGTACTCCGTCAGGCTGACCTACCGATGTACTCCGTCAGGTTGACCTTTCCGTCTCCGTCCTTGTCGATGTCCTCCATCGTTTCCTGAAGGAAACATGTGGTTCAGTTCTTTCACTGAAGCAAAGACAAAACGTCCTTCTAGTTTATCTCCACCACAAAGTTAGACTTTCAAATGTGTCTTTTTACAAAATATTCATCATGATTCTTCTTTCAGGCCGGGGGTGGGGGTGCCCTCCACCCTCACATCTCCCCCGGTTCCTTCTAATGAACTGATATCAGCAGCGCATGCAAGAGATGACGAGCCTGGTGTCAAATAACGAGCACATGATACTGCATATAGGCTGAAACGTAGAAGAAACGGTGACTTTACTCCTTCACTGCTGTGGTTGGCGCTGCTAGCGTGTTAGCTTGCTGTGGTTAGCGCTGCTAGTGTGTTAGGTTGCTGTGGTTGGTGCTGCTAGCGTGTTAGCTTGCTGTGGTTGGCGCTGCTAGTGTGTTAGGTTGCTGTGGTTGGTGCTGCTAGCGTGTTAGCTTGCTGTGGTCCGACTTCCTGTTTCTGGAGTAAAGGTTTGAGAAGAAGTGACACAGGAAGCGGTGGCTTGTACCTGAATGACCACGTCTCTCATGTAGTCGAACTCCTCCGGGTGGAGGAAGGCGGTGAACTCCTGGCGCGTGGCGACGCCGTCGCCGTTCCGGTCGGCCGACTTGAAGCGGCGCTCATCGCGGGCGAGCATTCGCTTGTACGTGGCCTTTTCCTCCACGTCGTCAAATTCCTCACCTGGACAGAGAAAAGCATTTCTCCTCAAACGTCTCCGGCTCTTCTCAACATCAGGCGGGTTCTTTTGTTCCATTTGTTGTTTTGGCCTTAATTTGGCTTCAATAGATATGAAATAACTGTTTGCCTTTTAGATCATGATACCAAGACAAACTTGAAATGACTGCCGTGTCCCTGCAGCTCTGGATTATTGGTCACAATCAATGAGAAATATCTGAATATTGCTAGAAGCAGTTGAGTGGAGCAGCAGGTCCATCTCAGTGTAAAGTGAAACTGAAGCCCCATCAGTGTTTATCACAATACTGGTTAGAACAACATCTGGCCTGAAGTACCAACCAGTGAAATACCACAATTCTTCGGCTTTATTCCGAAAAATGTCTTATTCATCAGTCAATCCTAGAAAAGAAATCCTATTTTGAACTCATTTGCTCAACGTGTTTCTGAGGTTTGAGAACCTGAAGGATTAAAGCTCCGGTTCCCCACTTTGATTGGTTCCAGGATCAAGAACGCGTCATGAGACTGGGTTACCCAGGTAGAATCCGTAGGTGGTGTTCTTGTACTCCTCCCAGGCGATCTTGTCGTCTCCGTTCTTGTCGTAGTCGTTCCAGTGCTTGTTGACGTTCTCCTCAATGTACCTCCTCTGCCGGTGCTTGATCCAGTAGTGCAGCTCCTGGTGGCTGACGTAGCCGTCCTTGTTGGTGTCGATGCGATCCACGATCTTCCTGTGGGGCGAGAGGAGATCAGGGTCACCGCTACCGACCCCCTGTCCTGGGGCGTCCTCCACGTCCACGTCTTCGTCCTCGTCTCTTACCAGCTGTCAAATGTCTCACTCGGCTCTTTTACAAATTAAAATGAAAGCTGAAAGCAGCTCGTGGATCTTGATACGTCTTTTACTCCGTATTTATCTAGAAGTGCTTCTGAACAGTGAAGTGAACAGTTGGATGAGGAGCGTCAACGAAAACCAGCTTCACTCAAATCAATCAACTTCAACAGCATGTTGTTCCTCATTTGGCCACAGGGGGCAGGCTTTTTAGGATGAAAAGTCAAAGTCAAACCTTGAAGGTGAGACCGTGAAACATTATACAAGAAGGGCAGATATTGTGAACATTTGCAGGCTCGGGTTGTGGGTTCTAAACCCTGCAGGGTCAATATTTATTAAGCTGCATTTCCACTGTTTATAAGAAATAATCCTCCACTATTCTCTGTGGCTTAAACTGCGCTTGTCTTTTTTAATTGATGGTTTGTGTAAAAGTGGAGCATGAGATGGTTAAAGAATGTAAAACACCTACGCCAGTCTGGCCTTGCTCTCCTCGGGGGTCAGCTGGTCGAAGGTCTTGGCCTCCTCTTTGCCCAGGAAGGCCTCGTGGTCGTACTGGTAGCCGTGGCCGTCGTCGTGGGCGTGGTCGCTCAGGTCGGCCGCGTGATGGACACGCTTCTCCTGAGGCGGGACGGCGAAGGCCGCGGCCGTCAGGAGGACGCAGACGGACGCTAGCGAGTGACGCCGCATGGTGACGAGTCCTGGAACTGCACAACACAACATTTCACTCAACGCTACGATCCGCTTGAGCCAACAAACACCAAGCTGCCTCGCCTGCTACGACCACCTTCTGCCACTAGAGGGCGCACTGAGGATGGACGGAACAGGGTCGTAGATCATTTACTGTAGGTGAGTGTTTAAATTGATTGTTTTAAATGATTCCTGTCCGCTCAGTCAGACGATGCTACGCTAACACACCTGAGTCACTTACCTTTAACATTTTGGCTCATTTTAATAAACCAAAGGAACTCAAACTGCTGATTATGTCGCCCAGGTGAACGCAGGGTTAGTATGACATGATGATTTCAAGCATTGTAGTTTGTTCCAAATGGTTCTGTTCTCATTTCATGTTCTTTTATTTTAGGTTTGCAAAGGCTTTGTGAATAAATGTCTAATATAAGGTTCATGTCATGTCCAGAATTCAGGATGGTCATATTTTATTAAAATACAAGCAGATTGCTCAAATTAAGACAAATACTTCTGATAATAACGACTTTAATTATAAATGTGAGTAAAATGACCTTCCATCACATTAAGGCGTTTCCATAAACAATGAAGGTTTTGAGTTGTGGAAACGAAACGTTCAGTGAAGATGAATAAAGAGTGAAACGTGTTGAAGCTCAAACTCGGTCAGAAAGTCAACTTTTACTGCTCCTGAGAGAAAAGCTGTGATTGATCTTCATCCTCTGACCAACACGAGCAGGAAACTGCTGCACGGTGACGTCACTGCTTTATGTGACTTAAACAATGAAGAAGATTAAAAGAACACTTACAGCTTGTGTGTGAGCCGCTCGATCCTCCGTGCGTGAGATGCGCTCCGTGCGTGAGATGCGCTCAGTGCTGCGTCCGCGTTGGCACTTCCCCGCTTTAAGTACTGGCGGCGAGGGGGCGGGGCTACATCCTCCGACCGACCAATCACCGCGGGGTGTAACTGGACTCTAACCAATGAGAACGTGCCTGGCTGCAGGGGGATCCGAGCTGAGCTGTGATTGGCTGGGAACCGCCACGTTGTCATGTAAACGACCTCCTCGGCTCCCCTCGGCTCCCCTCGGCTCCTCTCGGCTCCCCTCGGCTCCTCTCGGCTCCCCTCGGCTCCCCTCGGCTCCCCTCGGCTCCTCTCGGCTCCCCTCGGCTCCCCTCGGCTCCTCTCGGCTCCCCTCGGCTCCTCTCGGCTCCCCTCGGCTCCCCTCGGCTCCCCTCGGCTCCTCTCGGCTCCTCTCGGCTCCCCTCGGCTCCCCTCGGCTCCTCTCGGCTCCCCTCGGCTCCCCTCGGCTCCTCTCGGCTCCTCTCTGCTCCCCTCGGCTCCCCTCGGCTCCTTTCGGCTCATTTCGGCCAGAAAGGCGAGGAGCGGGTTGCCAGATGCTCCCGTCACTTTCCAGCACAAACACGAATGATCACAAAAGTTCCACAACACATCAACAAGAAATAGCGAATCAAACAAGTTTTACACAAAAACTACAAAATCCAATCATCTAACGGAAAAACCAACCTGACAAACTACATCAATTCTGACTTTAAAAAAAAGTTTTCAAAATCAGCCTCTTGTCTTTGAGGAAACGTATCTTGAAAATATCCGAGAATTTGTGAAACCCTAACCCAAAAAATGCAACTTTAATCAATTATCATCATAATCTGTAATCCTAATCCTTGAAGGACGTTACATCACAACACACACTTATTTGTATTTTACTGTGAAAATCTGAGCTTTCATTCTTCCTCACTGTCCTACTGTCAGCCTGATGTATGACGGTAGAGCAACACAGTAGAACTCAGCTAATCCAGATGACAACACACACACACACACACACACACACACACACACACACACACACACACACACACACACACACACACACACACACACACACACACACACACACACACACACACAGCTTTCATGACACACATTGATTAAAAACGTCAGATTTCGGTTGGTAACAGACGCCATGACGGAATTGGCCAGCGGCGCTGAAGCCCAACGTCCTGTCGGGGTGTGGGACAGAGGAGTTGGACATCCGTCCTCCTGTTGAGACGTCCAGGTCCGGCGCTGCACGTTGCCTAAGGCCAGCTTTACTTTCTCTGATAAATAAAGGGTCAAACGTACCTCGCGGTCTCGAGACTCTTTTAAACAACCAAGTGTAGAATCAAAGGACCGGGAGGAACCAGGAGACCGGGAGGAACCAGGAGGAACCAGGAGGAACCAGGAGACCAGGTCCTACCAGTTTGGTGCCGTGACCTCAGGACCCTCTTGGTGTTTCTTCACAGGATCCTCTTTCAGTGACCGAACGACAAGAAGCTCCAAAAACAAGGAAAGCAGAAAACCCTTTCTGACTTTGTTCCAGACCTCAGTCTGAGAGAGGAGGTCTGGAAGAACGCCTTTCCATTTCTGAGTTCTTTTGCTCCGTTAGAAAATGGAGTGAATGAGGCCACATGTTTCCTCACAGACTCCCGGAGCAAAGAAGCCTCCGGAAACTACAATCATTGGGTGAAATCTGGACTCCGGTACCAGCAGAGGGCGCCCAACAGCTTTTGTGAAAATCCTGTTCAGGGACCCGGTCGGTCTGGGACCCGGACGGTCAGGGACCCGGTCGGTCAGGGACCCGGTCAGTCTAGGACCCGGTCTGGGACCTGGTTGGTCAGGGAACCGGTCGGTCTGGGACCCGGTCGGTCAGGGACCCGGTCGGTCTGGGACCCGGACGGTCAGGGACCCGGTCGGTCAGGGACCCGGTCGGTCTGGGACCCGGTCGGTCTGGGACCACACGACTGTCCTCCAGACCCCGTTCTGTATTGTGGGTCGGTGACAGGTGACCTGAATTCCAATGGGCTCCTGCTGGTTGGACTCCACTGTAAAGGGGAGAAAAGGGTCCGTGAGAGGAGGGAGACCCAAGAGACGTCCGGGAAGTTTGACCTATTCTCATAGGAACCGGAGACTTGATACCTGGGCCAGGAAATAAGACCCAACCTCTTGTCTGCCGGACCCTCTGTCTCCCCCTGGTGGTTATAGGGATCCTCTGTCTCCCCCTGGTGGTAATCAGGACCCTCTGTCTCCCCCTGGTGTTTATCAGGACCCTCTGTCTCCCCCTGGTGGTTATCAGGACCCTCTGTCTCCCCCTGGTGGTTATCAGGATGTCATCACATCTCATCACATGTCACCACGTCATCACGTGTCATCACGTCATCACAGGTCATCGCGTGTCATCACGTCATCACATGTCATCACGTCATCACGTGTCATCGCGTGTCATCACGTCATCACATGTCATCGCGTGTCATCACATGTCATCGTGTGTCATCACGTCATCACATGTCATCGCGTGTCATCACATGTCATCACGTGTCATCACGTCATCGCGTGTCATCACATGTCATCGCGTGTCATCACGTCATCGCGTGTCATCACGTCATCGCGTGTCATCACGTGGCATCGCGTGTCATCACATGTCATCGCGTGTCATCGCGTGTCATCGCGTGTCATCGCGTGTCATCACATGTCATCGCGTGTCATCACATGTCATCATGTGTCATCACATGTCATCGCGTGTCATCACATGTCATCACGTGTCATCACGTCATCACATGTCATCGCGTGTCATCACGTCATCACATGTCATCGCGTGTCATCACATGTCATCGCGTGTCATCACGTCATCGCGTGTCATCACGTGTCATCGCGTGTCATCACGTGTCATCGCGTGTCATCACGTGTCATCGCGTGTCATCGCGTGTCATCACATGTCATCGCGTGTCATCACATGTCATCACGTGTCATCACATGTCATCGCGTGTCATCACATGTCATCGCGTGTCATCACATGTCATCACGTGTCATCACGTCATCACATGTCATCGCGTGTCATCACGTCATCACGTCATCGCGTGTCATCACATGTCATCACGTGTCATCACATGTCATCGCGTGTCATCACGTCATCACATGTCATCACGTCATCACATGTCATCACGTCATCACGTGTCATCGCGTGTCATCACGTCATCACATGTCATTGCGTGTCATCACATGTCATCGCGTGTCATCACATGTCATCGCGTGTCATCACGTCATCGCGTGTCATCACGTGTCATCACGTCATCGCGTGTCATCACATGTCATCGCGTGTCATCACATGTCATCGCGTGTCATCACATGTCATCGCGTGTCATCACGTCATCGCGTGTCATCGCGTGTCATCACGTCATCGCGTGTCATCACATGTCATCGCGTGTCATCACATGTCATTGCGTGTCATCGCGTGTCATCACATGTCATCACATGTCATCACGTCATCACATGTCATCACGTGTCATCACGTGTCATCACGTGTCATCGCGTCATCACATGTCATCACATGTCATCACATGTCATCACGTGTCATCACATGTCATCACGTTAGAAGGAGATCATGTTCTATGTTACGTCCTGATATTGTACCACTTTGTTACTGGACCCAATGTTTTTGCGTTATAACTTTATTTATTAGGTTATGATGTGATACAACTTTCCTAATACAGCATAAAAATGTATTGTTTCATCTCACAATGTTACAGAACATTTACAGGCGATGCCACATTATTGCAGTATAACTTCAATTTCCATCAGGTTAAATTATGCTGGAACAAAAAATGATTGCGTTCTAATGTTTTTCTAATTAACATGTGATGATGTTAATTTAATAAAAATGCATTCATGTGAGGATTAAAACATGAAAATGAGCGCCGTGCTGTGAAGATTTGTTTTTCTGGCCATGACTGCAATCTACTTTGTCATTTCATCGACTGAGACCTGCAACACAAACGTTTAGAAAGAAACTGAGTCGTCGCTCATATAGAAATGTTTTGTAATTGAAATTTATGGTCACAGGTTGTTGCTGCTGCAGCCAAACAAAGAGTATTAGCACATTGAACATGCAGGCACTAATCATCTAGAACATTTTCATGGTCCATTTAAAATTCACATTTTTCTGGGCTACGGCGTTTTCAGGCTCAAAAGAGAAACACAACAGTCATTAGCATTAGCATTAGCATTAGCATTAGCATTAGCATTAGCATGGACAGCAGTGAAGCACATGCAGGCTGAGAGGAGATCAGACTCTGGCTCAGAAGAAGCTTCAGGGTCGTCACCTTCTTATTTACACCCCCTTAAAGGAACAGAGCCACTTTTTCACCGTGGAGATTCAAACACTGACCACCAACGAATTCCACATGATCGGATAGTAAGAAGCAAAACTCTCCTCCTGCTAACGTCTGCTAAGTCTTTATACATTGTCTGCAACAGTCATGCAGTTGAGCACTAATGCTGATTTTATAATTCTTCTTTATTACAATCGCCATAAATTCTGTTGTAAAAAATGTGTGCTTTAATAAAATAATCAATAGTTTCTACTCTTCTCATTTCTTTTCCAAAAGCTGAAAGGAAAAAATGATCATGCTGGGAAAAGGCAACCCCCAACCCCCCTTCACCGCGGCCTTGAACACGCCTCAGTGCTGTGCGTCACACGAAACCGACATTTCTTCACTGGACGAGAACAAACTGTTAGCATTGCTATGCTACCGCGACGAGGAGCAAACAGTCCCATGAAAGTACCTGAAAGCTCGGCCAGGACGGAGAACTGCTACATGTTGGGACGTTTCAGGGAGAGACCACCGTCTGGTCGGCTTGGGTACGGACCGCGAGACGCCTTGCGGTCCGTACCCAAGCCGACGAGGCGTCCCGCGGTCCGTACCGCCGATGGGTACGGACCGCTGGACGCCTTGCGGTCCGTACCCAAGCCGACGAGGCGTCTCGCGGTCCGTACCGCCGATGGGTACGGACCGCAAGGCGTCTCGCGGTCCGTACCCAAGCCGACGAGGCGTCCCGCGGTCCGTACCCAAGCCGACGAGGCGTCCAGCGGTCCGTACCGCCGATGGGTACGGACCGCAAGGCGTCTCGCGGTCCGTACCGCCGATGGGTACGGACCGCTGGACGCCTTGCGGTCCGTACCGCCGGACGCCTTGCGGTCCGTACCGCCGATGGGTATGGGCACAGGAAAGTAGCCGGTTGTATTAAAATGGAGGCCGGATCCCCTGGACGGTGTGCTGGAAGTCCGTCAGGACTAAGTGGTGGTCTACACACCGATCCAGACCGGGAGCGGAAAACCTCCTGACGGGTCGTACAAAGTGGTGGTCTCTGAGTCCAGGTGAGAGTGAGGGTTGTGCTGTCATGACAGAATGTCTCCGGGTTCTGGGTGGGTTCAGGGTGGAGGACTTTCCTATTTGAACTGGGCCAGCACGTCATTGAAGACGTTGAGGAAGAGGTGGACGTGGTCCTCCTTGAAGACCAGCGCAGGACGGAACCGGATGGAACGCTCGCCACAGCCCCCCAGGAGGACCCCTGCCGAGGGAAAACCAGCGTCAGTGGAGACAGACAGCCTTCTAAAACTCCTGGTTGTGAAGGGGGACCCTCGGGGTCCACCCCAGAGTCCCGCTGCACTCGTTTTGGACCATCGTCCCTTTAGGAGCCCGACAGCAGGGTTTTTGGAAGACGCGTCCCAGAGTGGAGAAATTCTAAAACTGCAGCTCGGCTGTGAGGCGCCGACGGTCAAGACCACCTGATGGTCACCAAGACCGACCACAACAACGGGGGACCACGAGGTCCAGCTGGGCCACGTGGTCCAGCTGGGCTACGTGGTCCAGCTGGGCGGAGAGTTTTCTGAGAAAAAAGATGTTTGGCTCATGTGGGCGGGGCCTCAGACATCTGACCCCCTCCCTCCAAAAACACTGCAGGCCCCCGAGCATTCACTCAGGCTCCTCCTTCAATGGAGCAGGCTCCTCCCTGTTAGCCCAACCTGCTAACAGCTAACAGCTAACAGGCCTCAAAGCTTCTCCCGACCCAGAGGCCAGCATCCAGGCTGGACACCAGCCCCTTTTGCCGGCTCTAAGAATGTCTTTCTCTTCTGTCCAGCCGGTCCAGCAGGTCCAGCAGGTCCAGCAGGTCCAGCAGGCTACAGGGACGGTCCTGAACCAGCGCTCAGCTCCTCCTCCTCCTCTTGTGCACTAACTGCTGTGTTGATGTCAGGACACATTGAAAACCTGCAGGGCCACGGTCTGTCAAGGCCGTCCAGGCCCTCAAGGACCAGGGTTCCCTACCCCTGTTCTCCAGGAACCAAACTCCTTCTTCAAAGTCGCTGAGGACCTACTGGGGACCTACTGAGGACCTACTGGGGACCTACTGAGGACCTACTGAGGACCTACTGGGGACCTACTGGGGACCTACTGAGGACCTACTGGGGACCTACTGGGGACCTACTGAGGACCTACTGGGGACCTACTGGGGACCTACTGAGGACCTACTGAGGACCTACTGGGGACCTACTGGGGACCTACTGAGGACCTACTGGGGACCTACTGGGGACCTACTGAGGACCTACTGAGGACCTACTGGGGACCTACTGGGGACCTACTGGGGACCTACTGAGGACCTACTGGGGACCTACTGAGGACCTACTGAGGACCTACTGGGGACCTACCGGGGACCTACCGGGGACCTACCGAGGACCTACCGGGGACCTACCGGGGACCTACTGAGGACCTACTGGGGACCTACTGGGGACCTACTGGGGACCTACTGGGGACCTACTGAGGACCTACTTGGCCGTCAATAGTTCAACCTGACGCTATGATAGAACTCTTTAACTTTATGAGATGTGTTGGTTCTGTTACAGTGACTGAGTTCTATAGATAATGATATTAGATTCTATTACAGTGATCTATAGATAATGATATTAGATTCTATTACAGTGATCTATAGATAATGATATTAGATTCTATTACAGTGATCTATAGATAATGATATTAGATTCTATTACAGTGATCTATAGATAATGATATTAGATTCTATTACAGTGATCTATAGAAAATGATATTAGATTCTATTACAGTGATCTATAGAAAATGATATTAGATTCTATTACAGTGATCTATAGAAAATGATATTAGATTCTATTACAGTGATAAAAAGGTCTGAAAAGTGCCGGTGTGCTTCATTGGCCGCCATATTGGATGAGGACCCGTTTCTCCTGGAATCTAAATCCCATGTTCTTCTGCTTTAGTTGTGACAAACGCAAAATGAAGAAATGTGACTTTGTATTCAGCGTCAGTATTGGTGAGGTATTAGCAATGACGGTAACTGACATTCTGAACGATGCGCGAGTTCCGCTAATCTGGCGCTCATGCTAGCAGAACCAGTACAGCGTGTTCTACCTTTGTCTCTCGCCTTCAGCAGGATCTGGTCTCGTGTGGCGTCGTCACGGACGTCGATGGCGCAGAAGGTCCCTTGACCTCGAGCTCGACTCAGAAGGCCGGGATACTGAGCCTGACCACACACACACACACACACACACACACACACACACACACACAGGAAGTCAGAGGAAAAGCTGTTCAGAAGTAAAAGAAAGCCTGATATCAGGAGACGGATCATGATTTTGTTGCTGCTGCTTCTCTCAACCTACATTACAAGAAAAATGAAGACAACCTGGATTTGAACTAGATTTTGTAAACAAACATTCAACAGGAAGTCACACTCTGCTAACGACTGTCCGGTCCGCCACGCTGACCGTCTGAGGACAGGAAAGGAGACAAGCTGCAGCTTCATTGTCACTTTGATTGGCTTCAGTCATGAAAACGAGCGATTCTTCAGGAAGTTTCCCTGCAAGAAGCGTTTCACTGAATGAAAAGTGAGGGCAGCAGACCACAGCAGTACTCGATACCTGGAGCTCATGAAGGCCATTCATCAGGGCTTTCCCCGAGCGGGCCACCTCCTCCAGGAGGTTCTCCCTGCGGATCACGTTGAGAACCTCACACAGGAACAGGTTCTTCGATGGGTCGCCCATCCATGTGTTGAAGATGCGGTAGGGCTGAAAAAGGTACAACAGCAGTCAATTCTAACAATCTCCATCGGAAAAACGTCAATTACCGTATTTTCTGCACTACAAGTCACACTTTTTCTTATTTGTTTGGCTGGTAATGATTTAAAGATCAAAATATAACAAATACCGTTTAGTGTGAAAGTCAGATTGTTCTGATGAGGTCAAACCAGCAGGAGGCGCTGTGGCTCTCTGCAGCCATGAACACATTTATTCAACATGAAAATATAGTTGGAATTACAAAGTGTTGACGACTGTGACTCTCCTTGACGTCAGGATGTTTATCTTCATGTCACAAACAGACTCACGATGAAAAGATTGCAGCTGAACAAACACTGATGAAGCTTTGACTGAGGGGGAAACTACGTCAGGAGTCCGGCCACAAGGGGGTGTTTTTGAGCCATGGTGCAACTATGACCCGACTTCCTGTCTGCCTCACAAGTTGTGTTGTTTTTAATACAATTGTAACACAATGACAATAATCATTCTTTAATTTCACTTCAGATTTTAGGATTTCATAGATTTCCTCATTCTTTATTAAGACAAACACTTCCTGAAAAGTAACACGGACTTCCTGCACGAACTCTGAGTCTTACTCTGCACTAACGTGTGTGTGTGTGTGTGTGTGTGTGTGTGTGTGTGTGTGTGTGTGTGTGTGTGTGTGTGTGTGTGTACTCCATCTTTTCGGTTCTGGGACAAAGTTTCTGGATTGAATTTGCTGAGTCGTGGTGAAAAGAGACTGAAGAGCAGAAAGTGAGGATGAAGCGTTAAACGCGACTGACGCACCTTGTCGGCCTGCAGGGCGTCCTTGTGGTAGTACCCCCCCGTCAGCAGCTTCTTGCTGAAGGACACGATGTCTGCGGGGTCGCTGGAACCCCAGTGCTCATGGGCCCAGAACTTCCCTGTGGCCCCCCCGCCGGTCTGGACTTCATCCACATGGAAAGCACATCCATGCTGGAGGAAGACAAAGCCTGTGACTCATGAACCCGAGTCTCACGCCTCCAGATTGGTTCTTCAGAACGGAGCTGGTGCTCCAACCCTGGCCTTGCTCTCCACTGACCCCCCCCCCCCCCCCCCCCCCCCCCCCCCCGTCCCGGCACTGCGCTGGCGAGCCATTGTTGTGAGGAGCAAGGCCATCAGGTCCCAGTCTCCCGTCACTCACCTTGGCAGCGACGCTCCGGAGTCTGGTGAAGAAGTCGGCCGAGGCGTGGTTATCGCCGCCTTCAGCCTGGATCGGCTCAATGACGATGCCGGCGACAGGACGGCCCTTCTGCCTCCACTTCACGATCAGATCCTCCACCTGCAGAGGGCGGGGGGGCCCCGGGGCGGGGGGGCGGCACCGCAATGTTAGAGTGCAGAGAACCATGGTCACAATATCACACGACGAAATCCACTGTCCTGTCACACACTTACAACCAGACCTCAGTCCCTACAGCAGTGGTCCTGGACCCGGGGCCCAGCTGCAGTCCCTACAGCAGTGGTCCTGGACCCGGGGCCCAGCTGCAGTCCCTACAGCAGTGGTCCTGGACCCGGGGCCCAGCTGCAGTCCCTACAGCAGTGGTCCTGGACCCGGGGCCCAGCTCCAGTCCCTACAGCAGTGGTCCTGGACCCGGGGCCCAGCTCCAGTCCCTACAGCAGTGGTCCTGGACCCGGGGCCCAGCTGCAGTCCCTACAGCAGTGGTCCTGGACCCGGGGCCCAGCTGCAGTCCCTACAGCAGTGGTCCTGGACCCGGGGCCCAGCTCCAGTCCCTACAGCAGTGGTCCTGGGCCCGGGGCCCAGCTCCACTCCCTACAGCAGTGGTCCTGGACCCGGGGCCCAGCTCCAGTCCCTACAGCAGTGGTCCTGGGCCCGGGGCCCAGCTCCACTCCCTACAGCAGTGGTCCTGGACCCGGGGCCCAGCTCCAGTCCCTACAGCAGTGGTCCTGGGCCCTGGGCCCAGCTCCAGTCCCTACAGCAGTGGTCCTGGACCCGGGGCCCAGCTGCAGTCCCTACAGCAGTGGTCCTGGACCCGGGGCCCAGCTCCAGTCCCTACAGCAGTGGTCCTGGACCCGGGGCCCAGCTCCAGTCCCTACAGCTGTGGTCCTGGACCCGGGGCCCAGCTGCAGTCCCTACAGCAGTGGTCCTGGACCCGGGGCACAGCTCCAGGCCCGAGATCTCAGGCTTGAGTCCGGGTCCAGGGTCTAGGACCCAGGTCCAGGGGATTAGGGACAGCTTCCTCGGCTAACGGGGTTGTAGCTAACGGGACATATCAGGTGAACATGAGCGAATCTTGAGGAAGACCTCAGTCTGACTTGTGAGGACAGGAAGACCTCAGTCTGACCTGTGAGGACAGGAAGACCTCAGTCTGACCTGTGAGGACAGGAAGGCCTCAGTCTGACTTGTGAGGACAGGAAGACCTCAGTCTGACTTGTGAGGACAGGAAGACCTCAGTCTGACTTGTGAGGACAGGAAGACCTCAGTCTGACCTGTGAGGACAGGAAGACCTCAGTCTGACTTGTGAGGACAGGAAGACCTCAGTCTGACTTGTGAGGACAGGAAGACCTCAGGACGATTGTCCAACCAGACAAGCACTTCCTGAATTGCCGTCAGTGATCCTGGCGGGACAGTCGCAGTGGGACTGACCCTCAGATCTTTCAACGCTTCATTTGACGAAACCTTGCATGTGGTGACTGATGGGAGTCGATCAAACCCTGGAAATAAGTTCCCTGATGTCGTTACGAGAAGACATTTCAATGCTAACGCTACTGGTCTTCAGCACGCCGTCTGGAAGAATCAACAGAACAACTACAGTAATGATTCAACAATAAAAGCCAGGTGTGATGAAGGGCGTAGCCACGGTAACGGACCGATCTGCATCCAAGGAGAAAAGCTTGAGAAATAGAAAGTGAAGCGAGCGCACCTCCTCCAGGCAGCGCGCCTCCTCCTGGGCGTTCTCCCTGCGGAACTCCTCCAGCGGGTACTGCAGTCTGGGGAACGGCGCGATGGGCCAGTCGAACGACGGCACGTCCAGCTTGTGGATCACTTTGGAGTGCGTCGTTGCCAAACAGCCTGAAGGAGGCGGAAGCGGCGTGAGCAAAGCGCCGGGAGCCTCGTCTCTAGAACCTTCCTAGGATTCCTACTGGGAACCTTCCTGAAAACGGCGTGCGCCAAAAACATCGGGGTCTCTAAAAGCCTGCCGACGCTCATCTGCACCTACTTTAGCAGGAATCCTTGTATAAGTGAGGCTCCAGGTCGACATCATCAGTATTTTCAGCTGGTTTCATTTTTTATTTACCTGCAATTTGAACCATTTGATCGTTTTCAACAATCACACCTATTCAAAACTATTTACTTGATCATTTTAAGCAATTTACACTATTTTATCAGCTGTTTGATTTATTCATTTTGAAAACAAGATTAGTCATTTTATCGGTTGCTTTTATAGAGATGGATGATGAATGATGGATGATGAATGATGGATGATGGATGATGGATGATGAATGATGGATGATGGATGGTGGATGGTGGATGATGAATGATGGATGATGGATGATGGATGATGGATGATGGATGATGGATGATGGATGATGGATGATGGATGATGGATGATGGATGATGGATGATGGATGGTGGATGGTGGATGGTGGATGATGAATGATGGATGATGGATGATGGATGATGGATGATGGATGATGGATGATGGATGATGGATGATGGATGATGGATGATGGATGATGGATGATGGATGATGGATGATGGATGATGGATGATGGATGATGAATGATGGATGATGGATGATGGATGATGGATGATGGATGGTGGATGATGAATGATGGATGATGGATGATGAATGATGGATGATGAATGATGGATGATGGATGATGGATGATGGATGATGGATGATGGATGATGGATGATGGATGATGGATGATGGATGATGGATGATGGATGATGAATGATGGATGATGAATGATGGATGATGGATGATGGATGATGGATGATGGATGATGGATGGACAGACTTACCTAACGTTCTGCCATGGAAAGCTCCGGTGAAGGACAGGATACTGAGCTCTGGACATCCTGGAGTCTGGAACAGAGCAGTGAAGGACAACGTGAAAACCAGTGAAAACCAGTGAAAACCAGTGAAAACAGGTGAAAACCAGTGAAAACAGGTGAAAACAGGTGAAAACAGGTGAAAACAGGTGAAAACAGGTGAAAACCGGTGAAAACCGGTGAAAACAGGTGAAAACCAGTGAAAACAGGTGAAAACCAGTGAAAACAAGTGAAAACAAGTGAAAACCAGTGAAAACCAGTGAAAACAGGTGAAAACAGGTGAAAACAGGTGAAAACCAGTGAAAACCAGTGAAAACAGGTGAAAACAGGTGAAAACAGGTGAAAACCAGTGAAAACAGGTGAAAACCAGTGAAAACCAGTGAAAACTAGTGAAAACAGGTGAAAACAGGTGAAAACCAGTGAAAACCAGTGAACACATGAATGGAATTGTGCGACTGGAGAACACACCTGGTTGATCATGCAGCTGCTCATGTCTTCAGCAGACGGTCCAGCGTGGCCTCGCTCCTTGTTCTAAAAGAAAAGCCTCCGTGAGAATCCAGAGTTGTCGGTTCCAGGCCGAGGCCAGCAGAGCAAGGCGTGGCGCCCACTCACCCGGTACCAGATGAACATGGCCTTGTAGGCGTTCTCATTGGAGCAGGAGCCACAGGCCATGGTCTGGACCCGGGACATCCCACTGGGGGCAACCTGACCAGCAAAGAACACAAAACCATCATCCATGGTGGAGCCAGAGTGACCACGACGGGGAATCGTACCAGTGCTCTGCGTTGCTCACCGAGAGAAGACTTTCAGTCAGTTTGTCTGGAAAGTTCTCCGGTGGCAGGATCCCCAAGGCGGGTCTGTTCACAAAGGTGCTCTGGCAAAGTGAAAAACACAAATTCATTCACCACTTCACTCAAGCACTTCCTCCAGGACCCCGTCACTCCTGAGCACCGGACCTCCAGGACCCCGTCACTCCTGAGGACCGGACCTCCAGGACCCCGTCACTCCTGAGGACCGGACCTCCAGGACCCCGTCACTCCTGAGCACCGGACCTCCAGGACCCCGTCACTCCTGAGGACCGGACCTCCAGGACCCCGTCACTCCTGAGCACCGGACCTCCAGGACCCCGTCACTCCTGAGGACCGGACCTCCAGGACCCCGTCACTCCTGAGCACCGGACCTCCAGGACCCCGTCACTCCTGAGGACCGGACCTCCAGGACCCCGTCACTCCTGAGGACCGGACCTC
This sequence comes from Blennius ocellaris, assembly GCF_963422515.1. Classification (NCBI taxonomy): domain Eukaryota; kingdom Metazoa; phylum Chordata; class Actinopteri; order Blenniiformes; family Blenniidae; genus Blennius; species Blennius ocellaris. Next base: position 289,348 of record NC_137665.1, read on the forward strand.
CAGGACCCCGTCACTCCTGAGCACCGGACCTCCAGGACCCCGTCACTCCTGAGGACCGGACCTCCAGGACCCCGTCACTCCTGAGCACCGGACCTCCAGGACCCCGTCACTCCTGAGCACCGGACCTCCAGGACCCCGTCACTCCTGAGGACCGGACCTCCAGGACCCCGTCACTCCTGAGGACAGTACCTCGAGGTATCGTCACTCATCAGGACGGTACCTCGAGGTCCCGTCCTGATGAGTGACGATACCTCGAGGTATCGTCACTCCCCAGGACGGTACCTCCAGGTATCGTCACTCCCCAGGACGGTACCTTGAGGTCCACGTCACTCCCCAGGACGGGACCTGGAGGTATCGTCACTCCCCAGGACGGGACCTGGAGGTATCGTCACTCCCCAGGACGGGACCTGGAGGTATCGTCACTCCCCAGGACGGTACCTCCAGGTATCGTCACTCCCCAGGACGGTACCTTGAGGTCCACGTCACTCCCCAGGACGGGACCTGGAGGTATCGTCACTCCCCAGGACGGGACCTGGAGGTATCGTCACTCCCCAGGACGGGACCCGGGAGGAGCAGGACGCCTCCCGACCTCCCAATCCTCTGTTTGGACAAACTGTCCAGACCTCCTGGTTGAGCACCTCAGGAAGACATTACGGGACTTCTATTGTCTCCAGCGATGCGACTAAACTATGTCTTTAGTATTAAAAAATGAAATGTACGACAACCGCCAAGCAGGAAATGAAAAACATCTCTTCAATCATCAACAAACAACCGAATATTGAAGCCAAGAGCCAAAGTCAATATTCTACATGTGGAATCTTTTTCCTCCAACACGTCTATCGAATCGGTAATAAAAGTCGGTTTATTTGATCTGATACACTGAAAAATGGAACGAATAGTGAAAATCTTTCTCATCTTTTGCAGCTTTTTGTCTTTTGATCTTATTAAAAATCAGATGTACAACATGTCATGTTTGATCTTGATTGAATTGGAGTCACTGCTGAAGCAACAAGAGCGACATCATGCTAATTCAGCATCAGAGTCCTTTGTAGGCGACGGTGGACGAGGACCTACCAGGTTGTTGGGGTTGGACATCACCTTGAGGAGAGCCGGGTGGTTGTAGCCTGAGGACACAACCGACAACCTTCTCACACAACCACACAGTGAAGAGATCAAAGAACTGAGAACAAAGTTGAACAATTCAGACTTTTTCAGCTCAAAATCTTCAGATGACATTGGATTAATTATTGGAGCAGCGCCCTCTGCTGGATCCCAACACAACATGACTTACGTACCATTCCATACGTACCATTCCATACGTACCATTCCATACGTACCATTCCATACGTACCATTCCATACGTACCATTCCATACGTACCATTCCATACGTACCATTCCATACGTCTCCAATGGAGTCGACGATGGAAAACGAATGAAAAACGATTGTCTGACTCACCGATGGGGATGGACGAGATCTGGGTGTAGACGTCCAGCATGCGGTTTCCGTCCACATCCACCAAGTAGTTCCCTCGGCTTTCCTCGTAGTTACAGAAGAAGTTCACGGCTCCCACATTCTGGGAAAAGAACAAGTTCTGATGAGAAACTAGAACCCGTTTACCGTTTTAGGGGTTCAATCTTTACTGGGGTCAGTTATTCTGGGCTGTTCAGACCCAGCGGCTCCCAGAACCTTACCGGGACATCCTGTTTCCTGTGACGTCACCCCGCTCTGCCCTGTGTGTGTGTGTGTGTGTGTGTGTGTGTGTGTGTGGGAGTGTGTGTGTGGGAGTGTTAGAGAGTACTTGTGTACTCAGGCTTCAACAAACACACACAGAATCCAGCACACTCACCTGGATGTCTCCCAGCTGCTTGGTCAGAGCCTGCAGGTACGAAACACAGTCTGTAAAGCTCGTACACGTGTGTGTGTGTGTGTGTGTGTGTGTGTGTGTGTGTGTGTGTGTGTGTGTGTGTGTGTGTGTGTGTGTGCTACCTGTGACCGCGGTCCAGGCACGGTGGTCTTCATGGACGGACCATCATAGTCGAACTCCACCTCGGTCTTGGCTGCAGCCTTACTGACGTACCTGCAGCCTGAGACACCAGAGGGATTGTGGGTAAACGTCATGAAGGAAAATTCTATTTGGACTGAAATATTTCAACTTTTTCATATTTAACTGTAAAACATTTAAATTGAAAGGGTTTTTTAAAAGTCTTTTTCCAAATTAAAGTTAATTCTTCTTGAATTTCAAAAACACTCAGAAATTAGCATGTTGTTAGCATGTTGCTAGCCCACGTTGCCGTCGCGCCCTGATGTGCACAAAACGTCAACATGCACCAGGTTCTCGCGGGCGTGGCTGTGCATGTTTTAACGATTTGTAGTCAATTGAACTCCATTCAGAGCAGCTATAACCAATCATTTGACCTCTTCTGTTCAGTTCAGCAGTTTCACACTGAGTGGGTTTTAGCAGCTTTAGCGATTTGACTGATTTGGGCTAGCTAAAGCTACTGTCGGAATTCTTTTACTATTTATCTAATATTTAGGTCATTTCATAGTTTAAGCACATTTGGTCATTTGTAGCTATTTTTGGCACATTTCGACAGTTTCAGTCCATTTTGGACATTTTCCCCATATTTGAGGTTTTGCAGTCTCATTGTACAGGTTTGGTTTCCTGTCAAGACGTCTGGTCACACGTTGCAAACGGCAACTTACTTCATGACTGGACAAGTTTCCAGTTAAAAGTAACTGTTACCCGTTATATTTACCCCCCCATCCACAACACAGACTGGTCACCTTCTGTCCTCAGGCCGAGGTCCAGAAGCTTGAAAAGCAAAACCAACAGACTGAAAACCTCTTTCTTCCCCGTCGCCATCAGACTCTGAACAGCTTCTGACATGTTTGCATTTGCACATCTCACTTTCTCACTAATATTTTTGCACTGCTTCTATTTAATTTAATTTAATATTTTATTTTTATTCTATTTTTGTGTATATACTTATTTATTTATGTATGTCGGCTCCAGGGCAGACGGCAAAATAAGAATTTCATTCTCTGTGAAACCTGCTTTTACTGGTGATATGACAATAAAACAACACCTTGACCTTGTGTTCCAGAAGAGATCCATTTTATCTATATACTGTATATATATTTGGCTTGTAGACGTCGGAGGTGAAAGAGTGTCCAGGAATGTGTGAACGTTCAAAATGCAGCCCTCAGAAAAGACCAAGGCAGAGTTACTGTATTTCTAAGTAATTGACAGTTTAGTATTTCTAGTCTGCTAAAAGAGGGAAAAGGGTTGAAAGACAGTTAGTGAACGAGATCAGAGAGTTTACCTGGAGCCAAAGAGGGAAAAGGGTTGAAAGACAGTTAGTGAACGAGATCAGAGAGTTTACCTGGAGCCACAGAGGGAAAAGGGTTGAAAGACAGTTAGGGAACGAGATCAGAGAGTTTACCTGGAGCCACAGAGGGAAAAGGGTTGAAAGACAGTTAGGGAACGAGATCAGAGAGTTTACCTGGAGCCAAAGAGGGAAAAGGGTTGAAAGACAGTTAGTGAACGAGATCAGAGAGTTTACCTGGAGCCAAAGAGGGAAAAGGGTTGAAAGACAGTTAGGGAATGAGATCAGAGAGTTTACCTGCAGCCACAGAGGGAAAAGGGTTGAAAGACAGTTAGGGAATGAGATCAGAGAGTTTACCTGCAGCCACAGAGGGAAAAGGGTTGAAAGACAGTTAGGGAATGAGATCAGAGAGTTTACCTGCAGCCACAGAGGGAAAAGGGTTGAAAGACAGTTAGAGAACGAGATCAGAGAGTTTACCTGCAGCCACAGAGGGAAAAGGGTTGAAAGACAGTTAGGGAATGAGATCAAAGAGTTTACCTGCAGCGCCGAGCCACAGCTTCTTCTGCAGGCGGACGGCGAGCTGCCGGCCAATCTGAGACGCCGCCATGACGACGGACAGGAGAAGAAGTGGCAGGACCTGCCCTCGGGCTGAACCTCAGCTAGACGCCTGCAGACAAGCAGCAGGGGGTCAGTGACGCCCTGCAGACCTGGACCAATCCAGACCGGTTCACCCGTTGATGATTGACGAGACCAGAGGACCTTTGGTCCACAAACAAGACAGAATGGAGATAAACTGTCCTGTGCAGATTCTTTCTATTTTCTGTTTTGTTAAGCTGATGTCTCTTCATGAGCCGCAGCCGTCCAGGCGTCCTGTTGCTATGGTGACGTCCTGGAGGACCTCTGGACCGGTCCTGGTTCCATTTAAAGGGTTTGATAGCAGCCTTCAGGTCATCTGCATTGTTGGTCTGGTGTCTCTCACCGTCCTCTGGACCTGGTTCAGGTCAGGACAGTCCAGCACAGGAACACCAGGGTCACTGGACCAGCTTCTGGCACCTCTGGCATTCTGGACAGGTGCCAAGTCCTGCTGGATGGACTCAGCATCTCCATGAAGCTCAGCAGCAGGAAGCAGGAAGCAGGAAGCAGGAAGCAGGAAGCAGGAAGTCTCTCAGGACTGTGGACTTATGGACTGACTGGTCCCAGTGGAGGGACGCCAGCAGAGGACATGGCGGCCCAGTCAGCACACTGAGAACCTTCTTCCTGGACCTCAAGAAACCTGGATTCTGAGCCTCTCCTCTTCCTCCATTCTGGATCCTGAGCCTCTCCTCTTCCTCCATTCTGGATCCTGAGCCTCTCCTCTTCCTCCACTCTGGATTCTGAGCCTCTCCTCTTCCTCCATTCTGGATCCTGAGCCTCTCCTCTTCCTCCACTCTGGATTCTGAGCCTCTCCTCTTCCTCCATTCTGGATTCTGAGCCTCTCCTCTTCCTCCATTCTGGATTCTGAGTCTCTCCTCTTCCTCCATTCTGGATCCTGAGCCTCTCTCCTCTTCCTCCATTCTGGATTCTGAGTCTCTCCTCTTCCTCCATTCTGGATCCTGAGCCTCTCTCCTCTTCCTCCACTCTGGATTCTGAGCCTCTCCTCTTCCTCCACCCTGGATCCTGAGTCTCTCCTCTTCCTCCATTCTGGATCCTGAGCCTCTCCTCTTCCTCCACTCTGGATTCTGAGCCTCTCCTCTTCCTCCACTCTGGATTCTGAGCCTCTCCTCTTCCTCCATTCTGGATCCTGAGCCTCTCCTCTTCCTCCATTCTGGATCCTGAGCCTCTCCTCTTCCTCCATTCTGGATCCTGAGCCTCTCCTCTTCCTCCACCCTGGATCCTGAGCCTCTCCTCTTCCTCCATTCTGGATCCTGAGCCTCTCCTCTTCCTCCACCCTGGATCCTGAGTCTCTCCTCTTCCTCCATTCTGGATCCTGAGCCTCTCCTCTTCCTCCACTCTGGATTCTGAGCCTCTCCTCTTCCTCCACTCTGGATCCTGAGCCTCTCCTCATCCTCCACTCTGGATTCTGAGCCTCTCCTCTTCCTCCACTCTGGATTCTGAGCCTCTCCTCTTCCTCCATTCTGGATTCTGAGCCTCTCTCCTCTTCCTCCACCCTGGATCCTGAGCCTCTCCTCTTCCTCCACTCTGGATTCTGAGCCTCTCCTCTTCCTCCATTCTGGATCCTGAGCCTCTCCTCTTCCTCCACTCTGGATTCTGAGCCTCTCCTCTTCCTCCACTCTGGGTTCTGAGCCTCTCCTCTTCCTCCACTCTGGGTTCTGAGCCTCTCCTCTTCCTCCACTCTGGATTCTGAGCCTCTCCTCTTCCTCCACTCTGGATTCTGAGCCTCTCCTCTTCCTCCACCCTGGATTCTGAGCCTCTCCTCTTCCTCCACTCTGGGACTTTGATTTACAAATGATATGCAAATCTTATGTGAAACAAGGACTTTGGATTGTTAGGATTGTTTATTAACCTTCCTCGGGTTCCTACTAGAAATGTTTGTTCCCAAATGAACGTGGATCAACAAAAGTGAGGCACATCTGCACACTTTCCTTCCTGGATCCCAGTCCACCTGGAAGGTTTACACTTTAAATGGCTGAAAGTGGCTCAAATACTCATTTTCAGACAATGTTTCCAATATATAACAGGAAATTGAGAAAGTTTGCCTGTTTTCTGAGCCTAATGAGGATTAAAGCATCGAGTGACAGCGCAGGCTTCATGAGTCAACATGTGATTCTAGTCAGTCCCACTTTCAAGTTTCTCATGAACTCAGTCGAGACGTCACGTCCCAGTTTTCTGTCTTTTATACTGTCGGTCTTCTCAAAGCTGCCCAATGTAAAACCCTAATATTGCAGTTGTGCAGTAGAAGAAAGTATCTATTGAGTATCTGTGACATGAAAACACTGTTTGAGACGTAACTGGAGAACTTCGAGTGGAGTTTGTCTTCATGTCCAGTTGTGAGGACCTCCACAGTGCCGTGGAAACGACCCCGTGGAAACGACCCCGTGGAAACGATCCCGTGGAAACGTTTCCATGGAAACGACCCCGTGGAAACGATCCCGTGGAAACGATCCCGTGGAAACGATCCCGTGGAAACGATCCCGTGGAAACGACCCCGTGGAAACGACCCCGTGGAAACGATCCCGTGGAAACGATCCCGTGGAAACGTTTCCATGGAAACGATCCCGTTTCCCCGTCACAAGAAGAATAATGGAGCAACTCGTTCTCTTCATCCGTGCTCTTATGTAAGACTGGAACAGGAAAAATCCAGCTTGATTCTATGGCACCGAACAAAAGAACACACACACACACACACACACACACACACACACACACACACACACACACACACACACACACACACACACACACAGTTCCTTGGCAACACCTCAGTGGACTGGATGGAACTGGTTTCCAACGCGAGTTACACAAGACTGCATCTTCATATGCCTCGGGGGGAGGGGGGGGGGGTGAGGGAGGGGGGGGGGGGGATTATGTAAGGGAAGAGTTGGAAGTGATTGGAGCCGCAGTCTGAACACAAAGGGAGGCTCCTCACGGACGGACGCTGCTGCATGGGGGTCTGGGGGGTCTGGGGGGTCTGGGGGTCCCAGGATGCCATGGAAGACCCCCCACTGATGATTATCACACCGACACAACACAGCCATGAAACTTCTCTGTGACGTACTGAACTGGTCGTCAATAATAATAATAGATCAATAATAACAAGATCAACAAATCACTGAACATTGTGGTGCATCAATACTGCGACGTTCTCCAACGTTCTCCAACGTTCTCCAACGTTCCAAACCACATGAGCAGCGCTACTTGAAAGAACAAAGACAAAACCACTAACTGCTTCTATTTCCTCTCAAACGACGTCACAAAACTCAAACTACACAATGGTGTTGTTGAGTATTGTGACGTCACAAACATGGATGGAATCGACTTTTTCCTCCAGTTTTCCCTCACAGAACACTTTGAATCAGTTTAGTGAGGCTGAGCGTTTCCTCTGCACACAATGTGACGGCGAAGCGTACCGCACCGCAGGGGGCGGGTACAATGTAGGCGGGGTTTTGAGAGCCACAGATATGTGATGTCACAACAGTATACTGAGCTGAGGGCGGGGCTGGGGGCGGGGCCTGGGCTGTTCACATCCTCCGCTTTGCACTCGTTTTTTTGTTAAGTTTTGCTTTTTTGTCTCAGAATTGATCTGTAATTATGTTTTCAAACGTCAACAGATCTGCTCGTCTGTGTTCAGATGTGTAACGAGGATCGTCCTCGTCGTATTTGTGGTTGCAAGTGCTGGAAATACACACAAACCATCAGTTACGAGTTGAGGAGCTTCAAAATGGGCTTCCCTCATGACTTTTGCTCCGCTTGTGCCACGACAGGATTTGTATCAGAGTTTCAGCGCAGCCTCACATTCTGCCGTCTCTCAGCCGCGACGTCGTCTAGAGGCCACCAGGAGGCGCTACGCCCCGGAGGCTGCGCGCAGACGTGACATTGTGCAGCACAGAGAAATAAACTTTATTATTCACTGAGTTAGTGCCAGGAAATGTAAATGTGTGTCATCAGTAGCTTGTCCCCTGAAAATGACCCCAGTCTCAGATCAGGACTCTCCGCCTACTGAAGCAGGTCTGTGGGGAAACGTGTCCCTGGTTGTTCCAGCCAGCTCGCTGGACTTACATTGCCGTTGCCTCCCTGCAGTTGCAGCAACGCTGTTGCCTCCTCGCTGATTAGCATGATCCCGGGACTTTCACTGGAACGTCTCAGTAATGGAGGCCTGCCAGAATGAACCTCCTGCCAGCCTGCGCTCAGGGCACACCAACCCTGACAGGAGCTCCATGGCAGAAGTGGAGCAAAGAAAAGCTATTGTGACTCGGAGCTTCTCAAATATCAAAATCCTCATGACGTCTTCTCACACATTGGAATACAGATGAGCAGATTTTAAACTGAATTACAGATCCATTGTGAGATGACTTCTGCAGATTCTGCTTCATATTTGACAAATTCTTGTACGCATTGACAACTCTCACGCCTCCAAGCTAGTTTGGCTGCTAGCCTTACAAGACGCTAGGAATAGCTAACCCTAACCCCGCGGCCAGCTTAGCGTGTGACGAACCGAAGACGACGCAATGAAAACAACTTATTCCAGGTGGTTTTCTGCCGTCACTTCACGTCTCCACCCACTGGGACGTTTTCTGGCCAAAGACAAATGGTGACATAACCTCTGGTCCAATGATCTGACAAGGTTCTCTGTTCAAGGTGCAACAATCAGCAGGAAGATAGATAGACACATACTTTAATGATCTCCAAGAGAAATTCACAGATCTAGTTATTGCAGAGACAAAGTTCACAATATGCACTAAATCTTGAAGCTGATAACATTGTGGCATTTCCAGACAAACTTTGCAACATATAGCATCAAGCTAGGTCACTCAGCGGTGGTTCTCACAGCGGTGGTTCTCACAACAGTGGTTCTCACAACAGTGGTTCTCACAATGGTGGTTCTCACAACGGTGGTTCTCACAACGGTGGTTCTCACAACGGTGGTTCTCACAACAGTGGCTCTCACAATGGTGGTTCTCACAATGGTGGTTCTCACAACGGTGGTTCTCACAACGGTGGTTCTCACAATGGTGGTTCTGACAACGGTGGTTCTGACAACGGTGGTTCTCACAACGGTGGTTCTCACAGCGGTGGTTCTCACAACGGTGGTTCTCACAGCGGTGGTTCTCACAACGGTGGTTCTCACAACGGTGGCTCTCACAACGGTGGCTCTCACAACGGTGGTTCTCACAACGGTGGTTCTCACAATGGTGGTTCTCACTGCGGTGGTTCTCACAACGGTGGTTCTCACAACGGTGGTTCTGACAACGGTGGTTCTCACAACGGTGGTTCTCACAACGGTGGTTCTCACAACGGTGGTTCTCACAACGGTGGTTCTGACAACGGTGGTTCTGACAACAGTGGTTCTCACAACGGTGGTTCTCACAATGGTGGTTCTCACAGACGGCCTCTGTCTCCCATGAGCGTCTGGGTGTCACATCAAGTGCAATGTGTATGGTCACACTTTCTCCAGAATGTTTCTAGAAGCCGCCGGTCCAAAGCCACGACTGTCAATGTCCAGTGACCTTGGTTTTCCAGGACCACGACTTCCACTACCATTTGCACTCATTGTTCACGTTCACTATTTCTGCTAATCAGACAGTCTTCCTCCACCAGCCTCCCACTGAGAACCGAGTCAGGAACCACGTTAAAATGCAGCCGACACTGCCTGTTGCCATGACAACAGTGCAGGCAGCGAAAGAAAAAGGGCCGACGGATTGTGAGGAGAGAGACTGGAACTATTGATTCACTGTTGTTTCTGTCTACTGAGCAGCAAAGTTCCCGCTGACGTCCGTCCACATCCTGGAGACGTCCTGCGTGTCCTCATGAAGACATTCCTGAGATCCTTCATTCACAAAAGAGTTCAAACATCAAAAATCTAATGAAGGAAGGAGGAAGATGAGCTGGACACCTTGGTTTTCTGCTCAGTGTCATTTAATAGCCCTTATCATGTACTTATGTACTTTTTTTAAATGTAACGTTGCTCATTGATGACAAATTAAATCACCATGAAGTTTGACTGTTTTAATTGTTTTCCCAGAAGCATCGTAATTAAAAATGATATTTAACTGACAAAAACTGGCTGCAAGGAACATTGTGACTAAATAACACATGCAAACTTGATCCTGCGGAAAAAGTAGCAATTTCAGTTATTTAGCCTTTGAACTTGCGTTAACAGTTAGCATTAGCAATGTCCAGCATGTCCCCTTCCATTGGAGCATTGTCAACTGGATCAACCCACAGAACATGGACAGAACGAGGACAGAACGTGGACAGAACGTGGACAGAACGTGGACAGAACGAGGACAGAACGTGGACAGAACGTGGACAGAACGTGGACAGAACGTGGACAGAACGTGGACAGAACGAGGACAGAACGTGGACAGAAGGTGGACAGAACAAGGACAGAACGTGGACAGAACATGGACACAACGAGGACAGAACGTGGACAGAACGTGGACAGAACGAGGACAGAACGTGGACAGAACGAGGACAGAACGTGGACAGAACGTGGACAGAACGTGGACAGAACGAGGACAGAATGTGGACAGAACGTGGACAGAACGTGGACAGAACGTGGACAGAATGAGGACAGAACGTGGACAGAACGTGGACAGAACGTGGACAGAATGAGGACAGAACATGGACAGAACGAGGACAGAACGTGGACAGAATGAGGACAGAACGAGGACAGAACATGGACAGAACGAGGACAGAATGTGGACAGAACGTGGACAGAATGAGGACAGAACATGGACAGAACGAGGACAGAACGTGGACAGAACGTGGGCAGAACGAGGACAGAACGTGGACAGAACGAGGACAGAATGTGGACAGAACGTGGGCAGAACGTGGACAGAATGAGGACAGAACATGGACAGAACGAGGACAGAACGTGGACAGAATGAGGACAGAACGAGGACAGAACATGGACAGAACGAGGACAGAATGTGGACAGAACGTGGACAGAATGAGGACAGAACATGGACAGAACGAGGACAGAACGTGGACAGAACGTGGGCAGAACGAGGACAGAACGTGGACAGAACGAGGACAGAATGTGGACAGAATGTGGACAGAACGTGGGCAGAACGTGGACAGAATGAGGACAGAACGTGGACAGAACGTGGACAGAACGAGGACAGAATGTGGATAGAACGTGGACAGAACGTGGACAGAACGAGGACAGAACGTGGACAGAAGGTGGACAGAACAAGGACAGAACGTGGACAGAATGTGGACAGAACGTGGACAGAACGAGGACAGAACGTGGACAGAACGTGGACAGAACGTGGACAGAACGTGGACAGAACGTGGACAGAACGAGGACAGAATGTGGACAGAACGTGGACAGAACGTGGACAGAACGTGGACAGAACGAGGACAGAATGTGGACAGAACGTGGACAGAACGAGGACAGAACGTGGACAGAACATGGACAGAACGTGGACAGAATGAGGACAGAACGTGGACAGAACGTGGACAGAACGTGGACAGAAGAGGACAGAACATGGACAGAACGAGGACAGAACGTGGACAGAATGAGGACAGAACGTGGACAGAACGAGGACAGAACGTGGACAGAACGAGGACAGAATGTGGACAGAACGTGGACAGAATGTGGACAGAACGTGGGCAGAACGAGGACAGAACGAGGACAGAATGTGGACAGAACGTGGACAGAACATGGACAGAACGAGGACAGAATGTGGACAGAATGTGGACAGAACGTGGGCAGAACGTGGACAGAATGAGGACAGAACGTGGACAGAACGTGGACAGAACAAGGACAGAACGTGGACAGAACGTGGACAGAACATGGACAGAACGAGGACAGAATGTGGATAGAACGTGGACAGAATGTGGACAGAATGTGGACAGAACGTGGACAGAACGAGGACAGAATGTGGACAGAACGTGGACAGAACGAGGACAGAACGTGGACAGAACGTGGACAGAACGAGGACAGAACATGGACAGAACGAGGACAGAATGTGGACAGAACGTGGACAGAACATGGACAGAACGAGGACAGAACATGGACAGAACGTGGACAGAACATGGACAGAACAAGGACAGAACGTGGACAGAACGTGGACAGAACGTGGACAGAACATGGACAGAACGTGGACAGAATGTGGACAGAACATGGACAGAACGAGGACAGAACGTGGACAGAACGTGGACAGAACGTGGACAGAACGAGGACAGAATGTGGACAGAACGTGGACAGAACATGGACAGAACGAGGACAGAACATGGACAGAACATGGACAGAATGTGGACAGAACGTGGACAGAACATGGACAGAATGAGGACAGAACATGGACAGAACATGGACAGAATGTGGACAGAACGTGGACAGAACATGGACAGAATGAGGACAGAACATGGACAGAACGAGGACAGAACGTGGACAGAACGAGGACAGAACATGGACAGAACATGGACAGAATGTGGACAGAACGTGGACAGAACATGGACAGAACGAGGACAGAACATGGACAGAACATGGACAGAATGTGGACAGAACGTGGACAGAACGTGGACAGAACATGGACAGAACGTGGACAGAATGTGGACAGAACATGGACAGAACGAGGACAGAACGTGGACAGAACGTGGACAGAACGTGGACAGAACGAGGACAGAATGTGGACAGAACGTGGACAGAACATGGACAGAACGAGGACAGAACATGGACAGAACATGGACAGAATGTGGACAGAACGTGGACAGAACATGGACAGAACGAGGACAGAACATGGACAGAACATGGACAGAATGTGGACAGAACGTGGACAGAACATGGACAGAATGAGGACAGAACATGGACAGAACGAGGACAGAACGTGGACAGAATGAGGACAGAACATGGACAGAACGTGGACAGAACGTGGACAGAACATGGACAGAACGAGGACAGAACGTGGACAGAACGTGGACAGGAGGATGGATCACCATCAGCTAGTCTGTCTTCAGGACAGATTTGGACAGAGAGGACCAGTGGTCTTCACAGTGACGCTCTCCAACACCAGCCACCGGGTTAAAGCAACATCGTCTCTGTGAAGAACGGAAAGTGAAGCTCTGGAAAGAAGGTCTGGAAAGTGAAGCTCTGGAAAGAAGGCCTGGAAAGTGAAGCTCTGGAAAGAAGGTCTGGAAAGAAGCTCTGGAAAGAAGCTCTGGAAAGAAGGTCTGGAAAGTGAAGCTCTGGAAAGTGAAGCTCTGGAAAGTGAAGCTCTGGAAAGTGAAGCTCTGGAAAGAAGCTCTGGAAAGAAGGTTTGACTGAAGTGAAACGTTTTTCAAGATTAAACTTCATGCAGACTGACGGGAAATTCAAATCTACATCATCAAAATAAAACACATCATTTCTTTGTGGCCTCGTATGAAATGATGCACGGCCCGGTACCAGACCGGTAGGGACCGATAGGTAGGTACTGATAGGTAGGTACTGATAGGTATGTACCAGACCGGTAGGTACTGATAGGTAGGTACTGATAGGTAGGTACTGATAGGTATGTACCAGACCGGTAGGTACCGGACCGGTAGGTAGCAATAGGTAGGTACTGATAGGTAGGTACCAGATCGGTATGTACCAGACCGGTAGGGACCGGACCGGTAGGCACCGGACCGGTAGGTACCAGACCGGTAGGTACTGATAGGTAGGTACCAGACCGGGAAGTACCGGACCGGTAGGTACCAGACCGGTAGGTACTGATAGGTAGGTACCAGACCGGTAGGTACCAGACCGGTAGGTGCTGATAGGTAGGTACCAGACCGGGAAGTACCGGACCGGTAGGTACCAGACCGGTAGGTACTGATAGGTAGGTACCGATAGGTATGTGCCAGACCGGTAGGGACCGGTCCACCCGGTGGTTGGGGGCCCCTGCCTGACGTGATACTTTAAACCCGATGCATTATGGGGGTTCTCCTGCTGATTGGACGGCCTGTTAGTCCTTCAGACGTCCCACATTGGAAGAGGACACACTAATTCTTCCAGTCCGTCAACATTCCTCTGAAAATGTCAGCGTTTGAAGACAGAGTCACTTCTGTGATTTGACTGATTCAGAGAAAGGTTTGGTTTGTGTCTCTGTCCTCCTGCTGAAGCTACTGGAGACACAAACTGAGAAAACAGGTCAAGAAAGAAGACGTCCCCATTTGTCTGGTCTGTCTTCAGTTGCATCCTGTTCTGGTTGCACTGACCTGTATTCTAGTTGGTTACAAAAGCAAGCAGGCCTGGTTTTCCACTGCGACCTACTTTACCGTCAGGATTGTCTCTTGGTGCAGCGACAGCGACTGAAGCAGCTCCGGTTTATTTCTATCTGAACACCTAGAACATCCTTTCAAATTGAGAAAACATCAGCAAAACAACAACAACAAAAACGTTGAAGATCTTCAAGACAAGACACATCTTTGATCTTTAATCCAGAGAAGCGGTATAATAAGTAGTTTCCTTGGCCTCCAGTGTTGGTCTGAAGTCATGGAGAACTGAAACCCGCCGGCCTGTCCTTCAGAGAGCTGCACGGTTGCGTAACGGCAGCTGCAGCGCTGCGTTATCGAACACTGCGGCGGCTGCACGGCCTGCAGGCGCTCCGGCAAACACAACGTTTGAGAATGGATGGATCGGGAACTATTGTCACAAGAGAGCGACATCGACAACCGACCGGCAGAACCTGAAATCACTGGACAACACTTGACGTGTGATCGTTCACTGATTTACAGGAAACGGAGAAGAACCATGACTCCTGTTACATTTCATGGTTCTCCTGTTGAGACCCGACCATGACTCCTGTTACATTTCATGGTTCTCCTGTTGAGACCCGACCATGACTCCTGTTACATTTCATGGTTCTCCTGTTGAGACCCGACCATGACTCCTGTTACATTTCACGGTTCTCCTGTTGAGACCCGACCATGACTCCTGTTACATTTCATGGTTCTCCTGTTGAGACCCGACCATGACTCCTGTTACATTTCATGGTTCTCCTGTTGAGACCCGACCGTGACTCCTGTTACATTTCACGGTTCTCCTGTTGAGACCCGACCATGACTCCTGTTACACTCATTCTGAAAACGAATGTTGGTACGAGGCTCCTTCAGGCCCGGCGGAGACGAACCAACCCGCCAGTCTTTATCATCCTGGCTCCTGAGAAACTACAACACTGCAAATATTCAAAGAGAAATACTAATCTCTCCACTATGAAAATATAAATGGCCTGGACAACAAGGTGTACTATATCTTATCTAATATCTTTAATGCCTCGATGTCCTACTCCACACAATCAGTCTATTGTTAATGGAACCATAAAGGAGCACAGACAAGGCGGCACCAGGTGGAAGGTGGTTCTGGTCATTTTAAACATGTTGTTTGAAAACCATCACGTGGTCTCTGTCAAATCTACTCAACTCCAACATGATGTACCTTCACTTTGCTGCTCACAACCCCGGGACCCCCCCCCCCCCCCCCCCACCCCTCCCCCACAAACCTGCAGGCTCCAATCCTGATGTGGGACTTGAACCTGCATTTGTTGAGGAAGCAGGGTTAGGGTTGGGTTAAGAAGCAGGGTAAAGTTAAGGTTAAGAAGCAGGGTTAAGTTGAGGTTAAGAAGCAGGGTAAAGTTAAGGTTGAGAAGCAGAGTTAAGTTGAGGTTAAGAAGCAGGGTTAAGTTAAGGTTAAGAAGCAGGGTTAAGTTGAGGTTAAGAAGCAGGGTTAAGTTGAGGTTAAGAAGCAGGGTTAAGTTGAGGTTAAGAAGCAGGGTTAAGTTGAGGTTAAGAAGCAGGGTTAAGTTGAGGTTAAGAAGCAGGGTTAGGTTGAGGTTAAGAAGCAGGGTTAGGGTTGGGTTAAGAAGCAGGGTAAAGTTAAGGTTAAGAAGCAGGGTTAGGTTAAGAAGCAGGGTAAAGTTAAGGTTAAGAAGCAGAGTTAAGTTGAGGTTAAGAAGCAGGGTTAAGTTAAGGTTAAGAAGCAGGGTTAAGTTAAGGTTAAGAAGCAGGGTTAAGTTAAGGTTAAGAAGCAGGGTTAAGTTGAGGTTAAGAAGCAGGGTTAAGTTGAGGTTAAGAAGCAGGGTTAAGTTGAGGTTAAGAAGCAGGGTTAAGTTGAGGTTAAGAAGCAGGGTTAAGTTGAGGTTAAGAAGCAGGGTTAAGTTAAGGTTAAGAAGCAGGGTTAAGTTGAGGTTAAGAAGCAGGTTTAAGTTAAGGTTAAGAAGCAGGGTTAGGTTAAGAAGCAGGGTTAAGTTGAGGTTAAGAAGCAGGTTTAAGTTAAGGTTAAGAAGCAGGGTTAAGTTAAGGTTAAGAAGCAGGGTTAGGTTAAGGTTAAGAAGCAGGGTTAAGTTAAGGTTAAGAAGCAGGGTTAAGTTGAGGTTAAGAAGCACTGAGGCTGTTCTGGCTGCATGTAGAGACTGAAGGCCCTGGAGACATTTCAACACTTGACCCAGCACGTCCTGCAAGTTTTAATTAAAATCTCAGAATCTCTGAAGACTGAAGCTTCGTTCCTCACAAGGTCAATAAACCAAGAGCCAAATGTAACATCAAACACCGTCTTCATTTCCTGAAAGTCTTCTTCACGATGCATCGTACCAACGACTACGTTCAAATGTAACATCAAACACTGTCTTCATTTCCTGAAAGTCTTCTTCACGATGCATCGTACCAACGACTACGTTCAAATGTAACATCAAACACTGTCTTCATTTCCTGAAAGTCTTCTTCACGATGCATCGTACCAACGACTACGTTCAAATGTAACATCAAACACCGTCTTCATTTCCTGAAAGTCTTCTTCACGATGCATCGTACCAACGACTACGTTCAACACCGAGTGTGGAAACTTCCCCCAAAACTCCTCATTTCAAAGTAATGAGACTGTGGAGTGTACATTAGAGAGCGCAGTGAGGCTGGGTGAGGACGTTCCAGATGTTTTAATGGTCAACATCATCTTGAAACACGACAGTGACTCCGTCAGAGAAGAAACGTCAAGTGAAGCTTTTTATTAATTTATTAATTAATGCGGAGTTCAGAAGAAAACTGACGGCATTTTCCCTCGTCTTCAAAGTGTTTGTGAAAACGCCTCATGCTCCCCATCCCTCCTCATTCCTCCTCATCCCTCCCCATCCCTCCTCATCTTCCTCATTCCTCCTCATCTTCCTCCTGCTCCTCATTCCTCCTCATCTTCCTCATTCCTCCTCATCTTCCTCATTCCTCCTCATCCCTCCTCATCCCTCCCCATCCCTCCTCATCTTCCTCATCCCTCCTCATCTTCCTCCTGCTCCTCATTCCTCCTCATCTTCCTCATTCCTCCTCATCCCTCCTCATCTTCCTCATCCCTCCCCATCCCTCCTCATCTTCCTCATCCCTCCTCATCTTCCTCATTCCTCCTCATCCCTCCCCATCGCTCCTCATCCCTCCTCATCCCTCCTCATCCCTCCTCATCGCTCCTCATCCCTCCTCATCCCTCCTCATCCCTCCTCATGCTCCTCATTCCTCCTCATCTTCCTCATTCCTCCTCATCCCTCCTCATCTTCCTCATCCCTCCCCATCCCTCCTCATCTTCCTCATCCCTCCTCATCTTCCTCATTCCTCCTCATCCCTCCCCATCGCTCCTCATCTTCCTCATTCCTCCTCATCCCTCCTCATCGCTCCTCATCCCTCCTCATCCCTCCTCATCCCTCCTCATCTTCCTCGTGCTCCTCATCCTCCTCATCCCTCCTCATCCTCCTCATCCCTCCTCATCCCTCCTCATGCTCCTCCTCCTCCTCAGGTTCATCCACACCTGACGGAGGTCAGCAGGTGGAGGAATTAGCAGGATAATTACTGCTTCTCCTAAAGAGACAGTGATACTGCTGATCCCACCGGGGAGCTCGTCCCTGAATGAGACGCTTTTTAAAAGTCTGCTCTTTGAGAACAACAACAATCTTTTCATGTCTTTCATGTTTAAACCGTCTTCCACACTTCCACACGAAACAGTGAGAGGACGCCGTCCACACGTCTGCAGCGTCTTGACTGACCGTCCGCTGGAAGTTTTGAGAGATATAGAGATATATATATAAATATGTTATATTTCTCACAACTATTGAGTTCATTGTGCTTTTTGAGGCTCGTCCTTTGACTTTAGAGAAGAGAGAATAGAGGGATGGAGGCAGAAGGAACGTGATGGTCCAGCTTTCATCTCGTCTTGATCACGTGATCAACGTGTAACACGGTCCAGCTTTCATCTGGTCTTGATCACGTGATCAACGTGTAACACGGTCCAGCTTTCATCTCGTCCTGCTGCTTCAGACACGTTGTGAAGCTTGTGTCACCTGAGAGCAGGAGAAGCGCTGCGGCCGCTCGCGCTTCTATTTGCATGACTGTATCCAGACTGAGGGTCACGTGATTCCCGCTGCACGACATCACACCCGGTTCATGTCCCGTTACTCGGTGTTTCTGACTGGATCTGACTGGATCCGAACCGAACTGGAGATGCTGCTGCTGCACGCAACACACACACACACACACACACACACACACACACACACACACACACACACACACACACACACACGTAGCAACACGAACACTTACCGGGAGATCGTGGAACAGCAGCCGGGAAGAGAAGCTCCAAACCCCGCAGCTTCACGCACGAAGGTCCGTGTGTCTGCGGGATGCCAGGTCGGACTCAGCGTTCAGTCCGGGGTTGCCAGATCCCGAGAGAACAGGCAAGCAGCCAAAATCCAGCGAATCCATAGACGTCGGAATAATAAAGGAAAAGGGAAACAAATGTTGAATTCTGGTCACATATTTGAATATTCAACATCTATTGAGCTGAAACAGCATTTAAAATATGCTGATTTTACTCTTGGAGGTTTAAAATAGCACCAACATGTCACATGCTTTTTTTTTTTTTATGTTTTTCTTTTTGGTCCAGGATTTGAAACCCGTTTTGTCTTTAATAAACATAGAATGAAGCGTTTCAAGCTTGGAAAAAAGGTGAAAAGATCACATTTGTAAGAGATTACAAAACTTATGTGCAGCAATAAAAGTAAATTCTGCTGCAACGCACTAATTAATGCATCAGAAAAGGTTGAAGTAGCGTGAAACCAAGTGAAATTTATTTTTTAGAATATTAAAAAGACAACGATAACCCAGTACACAAACAATGCAGATCTCCCGCGTGCTGATTGGCTGTTTCAGCTGTCCATCAACGTCAGAGCCAATCACAAGTAGCCAGGATATTGTAGCCCCGCCTCTTTCTCTGTGTGCGTTTCGAGGAGAGAAGGAAAATGAAGAAAATCACAAAAGTATAGTTTGTATAATGTGTGTTTGATCAATTATGACAGTAAGAAAAAACGAGCAGTGGACCTAAACGCAGCAGACCTGGCAACCCAGTCTGCAGCGCGCGCGCACACACACACACACACAGACACACGCCTCGTGCGATGCAGCGCCGCCGCCATGTTGGATGAGGCATCTCGCGCTCAGCGCCAGCCAATGGGAGTCGACTTTAGCGCAGAAGAGCAACTCTGTCCGTGTTCATACATGATGTAAATATCTGAATAAAGAAATAAATATTAACTTCCCTCTCAGTTGACACACGTGTGTGAACTGTGGACGGACACACTATGAACCATTGTGTGAACGCAGTACAGGAGGTCCAGTACGATTCATCAGCGCTCACAACAAACATGCAGGATTCAGGATTGTGAAAGCTGAAGAGCGTCTCCCTCCTCGACCAACAAGTTTTCATGCCGCTGCAGCAGAAGAGACGTGAACTCCAGATGTTCATCATTCTAAAGGTATTTATTCTGGCGACACGAATGCAAAGGCTCTATATACTGCATTTCTGCAGTCACGTGGTTTCTGGAGCCATAAAAAGGTTCTTGAAGGTGGATTGACTAGACCAGCAGTGGAGACCCGGGTCTGACTTCCAAACAGGAAGCGTCTTGGTATCTGGAGGTGGAACTTGTAGCCCGACTCTGTTCCAGATCAGAGAAGAGAACCTGACCTTCTCAGCTTCTGACCCCCAAACACAAACTCAAGCAACTAAAGCTTTAGTGAATTTTAAATGTAGAAAAGGTAGAAAGTAGCAGTTTAAAGAGGAAAATACAGTGAATGTACTCCACTACACCCCACCCCACACCACCACCCACCCCACACCACACCTCCACCCACCACCCCCACCCCACCCCACCCCATCCCACACCCCACACCTCCACCCACCACCACCACCACCCCCACCCCACCCCACCCCATCCCACACCCCACCCCACCCCACCACCCCACACCCCACCAGAAAACACACAGAAGAACACGTTTTTTTTTTTATTACGATGGTCAGAATTTACAAACAGAAGACTTCACTTCAAAAATACTAGAAATACTTTCAAGCTTGTATCCTGACGAGAAACTTTCTCCACACATGAAAATAAATACTTATAAAGAGAAAAAATACAATCTTAAACCTCCAGGTTCCAATTAAACCCACGTGAACGTATGTCAGGTGTTCGTGTGTGTGTGTGTGTGTGTGTGTGTGTGTGTGTGTGTGTGTGTGTGTGTGTGTGTGTGTGTGTGTGTGTGTTCACGTGTGAGTGTCAGATGAGTGTGAACAATCCTCCTGAACTTTAACAGGAAGTGGCGTGGCCGTCACCTTCCACAGCTCCTGCACACACACACACACACACACACACACACACACACACACACACACACACACACACACACACACACACACACACACACACACACACACACACACACACACACACACACACACACACACACACACACACACACACACACACACACACACACACACACAGAGAGAGAGGCAAACAGTCATTCACTCATAATTTTCTCAGAAAGTCTTCAAGCATTTTTCTATTATTTTCTGAACAATATTTGGTTTAATTTTTTACTATGTTTGTTTTTTCGTTTTCAGTGCTAAACGTATTTCACCTTTTCACGCACGTGTCAGCACTTTTAACCATTTATCCTATCTATACCCGCCTTCGCCATGGTTATCGGTGTTTTTTCCTGGTTCTTTTTTAACTATTTCACATTTGATTTTCTCTTTCAGTTTTCACTGGGGGACGAGGGGAGGTGTAGATGGGAGGTGGAGGAGGTGGAGGAGACACACTGTGGGGGGTTCAGGGGCCGTCAGCATGAGAACACCGCTTCGTGTAAACGCACCATTTTTGGCGGCTCATCCAGAGGAGGCGGAGCTTCAGGAGCCCAAAAACATTTGTTTTCAACATGAGTCCAAGAGAAATTCTACAATCCTGTAACATTTCACTTCGGGTGTTGTTTATTTGTCCAGTTAGTTTTGAGCCCTGAAATGAAGAGCGTTTGTATAAAAACAGCTACAATTCCTGATGTTTAATTCTATATTTTTGTTCAACCCCTTGAATACAGTCGCCATCTGTGGTCGTCGTCTCATTTCCAGCCCACGTGGCGGCTGCAGAGCCCAAATCATGACGATTGTGTCACTGACCAAACACTTGTGTGTGACTGTGTTCAGCGCGACAGGAGACCCACCCAAGATGGCGGCGCCGTGAGGCATCTAGTGTTTTCTATCTATGAAGCCATGTTCATAGTGAGATGTGGACAGAATTGTTGCTGGACAACCTCGGGGACAATGAAGCTGGTGTGGGCGGGACCTGAGTGTGTGTGGGCGGGGCCTCGTGTGTCTGGGCGGGGCCTCAGTGTGTGGGCAGGGCCTGAGTGTGTGTGTGTGTGGGCGGGGCCTCGTGTGTCTGGGCGGGGCCTCAGTGTGTGGGCAGGGCCTGAGTGTGTGTGGGCGGGGCCTCAGTGTGTCTGGGCGGGGCCTCAGTGTGTGGGCAGGGCCTGAGTGTGTGTGTGTGGGCGGGGCCTCAGTGTGTCTGGGCGGGGCCTCAGTGTGTCTGGGCGGGGCCTCAGTGTGTGGGCAGGGCCTGAGTGTGTGTGGGCGGGGCCTCAGTGTGTCTGGGCAGGGCCTGAGTGTGTGTGGGCGGGGCCTCGGTATGTGGGCAGGGCCTAAGTGTGTGTGGGCGGGGCCTCGGTATGTGGGCGGGGCCTCGGTGTGTGGGCGGGGCCTCAGAGCGTCTAGGCAGCAGCGTCTCACCAGATGCTCGCTCCGGTCATACAGCAGGAACTGAGGGAAGTTGGAGGTGAGCTGCTCCACCCTGAAGCTGCAGCGCTGCGCCTGCAGCTCCTGCAGCTGCACCAGACACCGTCTGAAGTGGTTGTAGGCCTCACAGGTCACGTCCAGGTGTCGCACGGTGAAGTTCATCCTGACGGACAAACTAGAGTCACTCAAAGTTTCCA
The DNA here is from genome assembly GCF_963422515.1 of Blennius ocellaris. Classification (NCBI taxonomy): domain Eukaryota; kingdom Metazoa; phylum Chordata; class Actinopteri; order Blenniiformes; family Blenniidae; genus Blennius; species Blennius ocellaris. The sequence continues at coordinate 311,588 of NC_137665.1, forward strand.
TGAAGGGTTGAGGAGGCGTCGCCCACAAGAAACACTAAACCACCTGACTTCCTTACATCTGACTGAAGACCTGGAGTCTCCTGGAGTCTCAGTGTCTGACTGAAGACCTGGAGTCTCCTGGAGTCTCAGTGTCTGACTGAAGACCTGGAGTCTCCTGGAGTCTCAGTGTCTGACTGAAGACCTGGAGTCTCAGTGTCTGACTGAAGACCTGGAGTCTCCTGGAGTCTCAGTGTCTGACTGAAGACCTGGAGTCTCAGTGTCTGACTGAAGACCTGGAGTCTCCTGGAGTCTCAGTGTCTGACTGAAGACCTGGAGTCTCCTGGAGTCTCAGTGTCTGACTGAAGACCTGGAGTCTCAGTGTCTGACTGAAGACCTGGAGTCTCCTGGAGTCTCAGTGCCGACTGAAGACCTGGAGTCTCAGTGTCTGACTGAAGACCTGGAGTCTCCTGGAGTCTCAGTGTCTGACTGAAGACCTGGAGTCTCCTGGAGTCTCAGTGTCTGACTGAAGACCTGGAGTCTCCTGGAGTCTCAGTGTCTGACTGAAGACCTGGAGTCTCCTGGAGTCTCAGTGTCTGACTGAAGACCTGGAGTCTTCTGGAGTCTCAGTGTCTGACTGAAGACCTGGAGTCTCCTGGAGTCTCAGTGCCGACTGAAGACCTGGAGTCTCCTGGAGTCTCAGTGTCTGACTGAAGACCTGGAGTCTCAGTGTCTGACTGAAGACCTGGAGTCTCCTGGAGTCTCAGTGTCTGACTGAAGACCTGGAGTCTCCTGGAGTCTCAGTGTCTGACTGAAGACCTGGAGTCTCCTGGAGTCTCAGTGTCTGACTGAAGACCTGGAGTCTCCTGGAGTCTCAGTGTCCGACTGAAGACTCCTGACGGAACCAACCTCTTCTCGATGGAGATGAAGACGGTACAGCGGTGGCAGAAGTTGCTGCACAGCTTGTAGAGCGTCCTGAAGAGGCCGTCCGTCAGATCGTCGTCGTAACAAACTGGAGACACCGGGGGGGGGGGGGGGGGTCAAAATGGGCGGAGCCCTGTCAGTTTCAGACTGTGGGCGGAGCCTACCGTCAGCTGCCATGATGAACGTCGTGTTGTCGTGAAGGTCACAAACTTCTTCGTCGCTCCAGCTGAACTCTGCGTCTGCGTCTGCGAGGAAACAAACGTTCTCTTCTTCAACCAGAAACAAAACCTACAACCTTCAAGACAGGAAGTATTTACATCAATCAAATACAACTACTTTGGATTTCTCAAAAGTTTCACATCATTTGTGCTCATACTAGGAATCCAGAGTGCGAGGAAGCGATTGGGAGCTGGAAGAGTCGGTTCTTTTCAGTGAACTGAGTCAGAAGACTCGACTCACCACGTTTCTCATCACAGCAAAGTAAAGTTTCACTTTTAGAGGGAGTGGCGTCTGACTAACCCTAACCCTAACCTAACCCTCTACCCCTAACCTAACACTAACCCTAACCCTCTAACCCTAACCTAACACTAACCCTAACCCTCTAACCCTAACCTAACCCTAACCCTCTAACCCTAACCTAACCCTAACCCTCTACCCCTAACCCTCTACCCCTAACCCTAACCCTCTAACCCTAACCCTCTACCCCTAACCCTAATCCTCTAACCCTAACCCTCTAACCCTAACACTAACCCTAACCCTCTAACCCTAACCCTAACCCTAACCCTCTAACCCTACCCCTAACCCTAACCCTAACCCTCTAACCCTAACCCTAACCCTCTAACCCTAACCTTAACCCTTAACCGTAAACCTAACAACAACCCTAAACCCTAACCCCCCCCTCACCCTTCCCACGGCTGATGTTTGAATGAAGTGCTGAGAAGAGACGGTTCCAGATGTTGTTACCTGTACAGAGACTCTGCTGCAGCCAGTCCAGGTGTCTCACCCTCACCTGTCCACCTGGAGGAACAACGGAGGTCGTCACATCACAGCACAACCTTCACCTGAGTGTGTCCGACTCTCACCTTCAGGCTCCAGCAGGCGTCGGTTCAACGAGACGTTCTTCTCACACATGCTGAGCAGATCGTCTCCAACGTCTGCAACACATCTGGACGTCACCGATCAGCACACAGTGAAGGCCAGTTTCCTCCAGCCTACCTGTGCAATACACGGTTTTGGCGGTGGTTGCCATAACGATGCTGGTGAAGCCCATCCCCCCTCCCAGCTCCAGGACCGTCGCTCCTCTGAACCTGAGCGGCTCGGACAGGATGAAGTCGGCCATGAGGAGCGCCCCGCGCCATATCTGAGGGACGAAGAAGAACCAGGCTGGGACGACCCACAGGTCAGAAGGTCAACGAGTCAATCAGTAAACAAGTCAGCAGGTCAACGAGTCAATCAGTAAACAAGTCAACAGGTCAGAAGGTCAACGAGTCAATCAGTAAACAAGTCAGCAGGTCAGAAGGTCAACGAGTCAATCAGTAAACAAGTCAACAGGTCAGAAGGTCAACGAGTCAATCAGTAAACAAGTCAGCAGGTCAACGAGTCAGTCAGTAAACAAGTCAACAGGTCAACGAGTCAATCAGTAAACAAGTCAACAGGTCAGAAGGTCAACGAGTCAATCAGTAAACAAGTCAGCAGGTCAGAAGGTCAACGAGTCAATCAGTAAACAAGTCAACAGGTCAGTGGACCAACAGGTCAATGGTTCAAAGGGTCAATGGACCAACAGTTCAATGGTTCAAAGGGTCAATGGTTCAAAGGGTCAATGGACCAACAGTTCAATGGTTCAAAGGGTCAATGGACCAACAGGTCAATGGTTCAAAGGGTCAATGGACCAACAGGTCAATGGTTCAAAGGGTCAATGGTTCAAAGGGTCAATGGTTCAAAGGGTCAATGGACCAACAGTTCAATGGTTCAAAGGGTCAATGGACCAACAGTTCAATGGTTCAAAGGGTCAATGGACCAACAGGTCAATGGTTCAAAGGGTCAATGGTTCAAAGGGTCAATGGTTCAAAGGGTCAATGGACCAACAGGTCAATGGTTCAAAGGGTCAATGGACCAACAGGTCAATATTCAACATGACTTCTATGTCAAGTTTGATTTCAAAGTATCAGAAAAATGTCCCTGAAATGAAATGAGAAAGTTCCCAGTGCGACTCCTGGAGGTCAAAGGTCAGAGGAAGTAACTCACCTGTTTACCGACGTCCTCCAGCGGCGTGGCCATCGTGTGCTCTGGCAAAACATCCAAGGATTACATCTGTATCAGATTACATCTGTTCAAAATATGCTAACCAGTCACCATTATTACTATCAACACGTTCGTCCAATCAGACGAGGCCCTGCTGGACTGGAACCGTCCACTTTCACGACGTGGACAGACCGTCAAGGACAATTCATACTTTCCATGTGTGAGGAGGTGACAAGGTGAGGTGGTGAGGTGAGGTGGTGAGGAGGTGAGGTGAGGTGGTGAGGTGATGAGGTGAGGTGGTGAGATGGTGAGGAGGTGAGATGGTGAGGAGGTGAGGTGAGGTCAGGTGGTGAGGAGGTGAGATGGTGAGGTGAGGTGGTGAGGAGGTGAGGTGAGGTGGTGGGATGGTGAGGAGGTGAGGTGAGGTGGTGAGGTGAGATGGTGAGGAGGTGAGGTGAGATGGTGAGGAGGTGAGGTGAGGAGGTGAGATGAGGTGGTGAGGTGAGATGGTGAGGTGGTGTGGTGAGGTGAGGTGAGATGGTGAGGAGGTGAGGTGAGGTGAGATGAGATGGTGAGGAGGTGAGGTGAGATGGTGAGGAGGTGAGGTGAGGAGGTGAGGTGAGATGGTGAGGAGGTGAGGTGAGGTGGTGAGGTGAGGTGAGATGGTGAGGAGGTGAGATGAGGTGAGATGGTGAGGTGAGGAGGTGAGGTGAGATGAGATGGTGAGGAGGTGAGGTGGTGAGGAGGTGAGGTGAGATGGTGAGGTGGTGAGGAGGTGAGGTGAGGAGGTGAGGTGAGATGGTGAGGAGGTGAGGTGAGGTGGTGAGGTGAGGTGAGGTGAGATGGTGAGGAGGTGAGGTGAGATGGTGAGGAGGTGAGGTGAGATGGTGAGGAGGTGAGGTGAGATGGTGAGGTGGTGAGGAGGTGAGGTGAGGAGGTGAGGTGAGATGGTGAGGAGGTGAGGTGAGATGGTGAGGAGGTGAGGTGGTGAGGTGAGGAGGTGAGGTGAGATGGTGAGGAGGTGAGGTGAGATGGTGAGGTGGTGAGGAGGTGAGGTGAGGAGGTGAGGTGAGATGGTGAGGTGAGATGGTGAGGAGGTGAGGTGAGATGGTGAGGTGGTGAGGTGGTGAGGAGGTGAGGTGAGATGGTGAGGAGGTGAGGTGAGGTGAGATGGTGAGGTGAGGTGAGATGGTGAGGTGAGATGGTGAGGAGGTGAGATGGTGAGGAGGTGAGGTGAGATGGTGAGGAGGTGAGGTGAGATGGTGAGGAGGTGAGATGGTGAGGAGAGGTGAGGTGAGATGGTGAGGTGAGGTGGTGAGGTGGAGGAGTTTACCGATTGTGATGATGTCTCTAGAGCACAGAGTCTCCTGCTCTTCCTCCTCTTCTTCTTCTGGTTCCAGTTCTGGTTCTGGTTCCGGTTCCGGTTCTGGTTCGGACTGCTTGAGGACGACGGGACAGACCAGCTCCCGGCCGTCTCCGTCCACACGAGTCCTCCGCCGTCTGAGGACGTTTGACGCCACATAAAAGGAGTGAAACAGGAAGAAAAGCAGCAGAACTTCACATGTTGGTCAATCTGGTTGAAGCAACTTTGTTGCTCTGCAGGTCAACCAGCAGTTCTGCAGCTTCCTGTGGTGCCGCTGCAGCTTCCTGTGGTGCCGCTGCAGCTTCCTGTGCTGCCGCTGCAGCTTCCTGTGCTGCCGCTGCAGCTTCCTGTGGTGCCGCTGCAGCTTCCTGTGGTCAGGCGCCCTCTGGTGGTGGAAGGTGGTATTTACTGGTTCATGTAGAACTGGAGACGATCCAGAATTCTTATTCCTGGAGGTTTTCATGTGTCACATATTATGTAGGATATTATTATGTAGGATGTTATTATGTAGGATATTATTATTTAGGATATTATTATGTAAGATATTATTATGTAGGATATTATTATTTAGGATATTATTATGTAGGATATTATTATGTAGGATATTATTATTTAGGATATTATTATGTAGGATATTATTATGCAAGATATTATTATGTAGGATGTTATTATGTAGGATGTTATTATGTAGGATATTATTATGTAGGATGTTATTATGTAAGATATTATGTAGGATGTTATTATGTAAGATATTATGTAGGATATTTTGTGAAACTCTGGGCTCAATGAAGAAACGATGTTATAAACAATGTTATAAGTTAAATAAGTTAAATAAATCAACACTTTTTACACGACACATAAATAATATAATAATAATCAAACGTTTCTGGTTTCAGAATCCTGTCCTCTTTCTCTGTACCGATGTGTCACTTCAATGTCTCCGTCCTCGTCCAGCAGCACCGCCCCGTCCCCGTCCTCCGCCCCGTCCCCCCCGTCCTCCTCGTCCTCCCCTCGGTCTGAGCAGCGTCCTCCTTCAGGATCAGCTCCGGTCAGGATCCTGAACCTGGAGACAAACACTGGACACAAACACACAGGGACCAGTGAAACAAGGGAGGGGCTCTCAGGGTAGGGTAGGGTAGGGTAGGGTAGGGTTAGGCTGCAGTTCTTCAGTACCAGGTTGACCCTGGTGGTTCAGAGGGTAGGGCACCAGGTTGACCCTGGTGGTTCAGAGGGTAGGGTAGGGTACCAGGTTGACCCTGGAGGTTCAGAGGGTAGGGTAGGGTAGGGTAGGGTAGGGTAGGGTACCAGGTTGACCCTGGAGGTTCAGAGGGTAGGGTAGGGTACCAGGTTGACCCTGGAGGTTCAGAGGGTAGGGTAGGGTAGGGTAGGGTAGGGTACCAGGTTGACCCTGGAGGTTCAGAGGGTAGGGTAGGGTAGGGTACCAGGTTGATCCTGGAGGTTCAGAGGGTAGGGTAGGGTACCAGGTTGACCCTGGTGGTTCAGAGGGTAGGGTAGGGTAGGGTAGGGTAGGGTACCAGGTTGACCCTGGAGGTTCAGAGGGTAGGGTAGGGTAGGGTAGGGTAGGGTAGGGTACCAGGTTGACCCTGGTGGTTCAGAGGGTAGGGTAGGGTAGGGTAGGGTACCAGGTTGACCCTGGAGGTTCAGAGGGTAGGGTAGGGTAGGGTAGGGTACCAGGTTGACCCTGGAGGTTCAGAGGGTAGGGTAGGGTAGGGTAGGGTAGGGTAGGGTACCAGGTTGACCCTGGAGGTTCAGAGGGTAGGGTAGGGTAGGGTAGGGTAGGGTACCAGGTTGACCCTGGAGGTTCAGAGGGTAGGGTAGGGTAGGGTACCAGGTTGACCCTGGAGGTTCAGAGGGTAGGGTAGGGTAGGGTACCAGGTTGACCCTGGAGGTTCAGAGGGTAGGGTAGGGTAGGGTACCAGGTTGACCCTGGAGGTTCAGAGGGTAGGGTAGGGTAGGGTACCAGGTTGACCCTGGAGGTTCAGAGGGTAGGGTAGGGTAGGGTAGGGTAGGGTACCAGGTTGACCCTGGAGGTTCAGAGGGTAGGGTAGGGTAGGGTAGGGTACCAGGTTGACCCTGGAGGTTCAGAGGGTAGGGTAGGGTAGGGTACCAGGTTGACCCTGGAGGTTCAGAGGGTAGGGTAGGGTAGGGTACCAGGTTGACCCTGGAGGTTCAGAGGGTAGGGTAGGGTAGGGTACCAGGTTGACCCTGGAGGTTCAGAGGGTAGGGTAGGGTAGGGTAGGGTAGGGTACCAGGTTGACCCTGGAGGTTCAGAGGGTAGGGTAGGGTAGGGTACCAGGTTGACCCTGGAGGTTCAGAGGGTAGGGTAGGGTAGGGTAGGGTAGGGTACCAGGTTGACCCTGGAGGTTCAGAGGGTAGGGTAGGGTAGGGTACCAGGTTGACCCTGGAGGTTCAGAGGGTAGGGTAGGGTAGGGTACCAGGTTGACCCTGGAGGTTCAGAGGGTAGGGTAGGGTACCAGGTTGACCCTGGAGGTTCAGAGGGTAGGGTAGGGTAGGGTACCAGGTTGACCCTGGAGGTTCAGAGGGTAGGGTAGGGTAGGGTACCAGGTTGACCCTGGAGGTTCAGAGGGTAGGGTAGGGTAGGGTACCAGGTTGACCCTGGAGGTTCAGAGGGTAGGGTAGGGTAGGGTAGGGTACCAGGTTGACCCTGGAGGTTCAGAGGGTAGGGTAGGGTAGGGTAGGGTAGGGTACCAGGTTGACCCTGTTGGTTCAGAGGGTAGGGTAGGGTAGGGTACCAGGTTGACCCTGGAGGTTCAGAGGGTAGGGTAGGGTAGGGTACCAGGTTGACCCTGGAGGTTCAGAGGGTAGGGTAGGGTAGGGTACCAGGTTGACCCTGTTGGTTCAGAGGGTAGGGTAGGGTAGGGTAGGGTACCAGGTTGACCCTGGAGGTTCAGAGGGTAGGGTAGGGTAGGGTACCAGGTTGACCCTGGAGGTTCAGAGGGTAGGGTAGGGTAGGGTAGGGTAGGGTACCAGGTTGACCCTGGAGGTTCAGAGGGTAGGGTAGGGTAGGGTACCAGGTTGACCCTGGAGGTTCAGAGGGTAGGGTAGGGTAGGGTAGGGTAGGGTACCAGGTTGACCCTGGAGGTTCAGAGGGTAGGGTAGGGTAGGGTACCAGGTTGACCCTGGAGGTTCAGAGGGTAGGGTAGGGTAGGGTACCAGGTTGACCCTGGAGGTTCAGAGGGTAGGGTAGGGTAGGGTACCAGGTTGACCCTGGAGGTTCAGAGGGTAGGGTAGGGTAGGGTACCAGGTTGACCCTGGAGGTTCAGAGGGTAGGGTAGGGTACCAGGTTGACCCTGGAGGTTCAGAGGGTAGGGTAGGGTAGGGTACCAGGTTGACCCTGGAGGTTCAGAGGGTAGGGTAGGGTAGGGTACCAGGTTGACCCTGGAGGTTCAGAGGGTAGGGTAGGGTAGGGTACCAGGTTGACCCTGGAGGTTCAGAGGGTAGGGTAGGGTAGGGTACCAGGTTGACCCTGGAGGTTCAGAGGGTAGGGTAGGGTAGGGTACCAGGTTGACCCTGGAGGTTCAGAGGGTAGGGTAGGGTACCAGGTTGACCCTGGAGGTTCAGAGGGTAGGGTAGGGTAGGGTACCAGGTTGACCCTGGAGGTTCAGAGGGTAGGGTAGGGTAGGGTACCAGGTTGACCCTGGAGGTTCAGAGGGTAGGGTAGGGTAGGGTACCAGGTTGACCCTGGAGGTTCAGAGGGTAGGGTAGGGTAGGGTAGGGTACCAGGTTGACCCTGGAGGTTCAGAGGGTAGGGTAGGGTAGGGTAGGGTAGGGTACCAGGTTGACCCTGGAGGTTCAGAGGGTAGGGTAGGGTAGGGTAGGGTAGGGTACCAGGTTGACCCTGGAGGTTGAGGCGGGTCATGAGGTGACGGGATCCTGGTCGGTGAATGTGGACGTCTGACAGAACCGAGTCGTACTGGAAGGTCACCTGGTCCATGGTGCTGGTCTGCAGGGTCCTGGTGTGCACACACACACACACACACACACACACACACACACACACACACACACACACACACACACACACACACACACACACACACACACACACACACACACACACACACACACACACACACACACACACACACACACACACACACACACACACACAGTTGATAAATGAATGTGACTCCATTATTTCAACAGTTCACATGATCATGCCGGTAATCTATTTAAAATACATCTATGGAGAGCCGACCAATCAGAGTAGAGCTGGCCGTCTCCATGGTAACCAGCTGGCTCTTTTTGATTGAACCTTGACTTGAAAGGACTGAACTGGTTTTTCTTTGACAGCGAGTCTCGACCAGTGACGGTGGGAATCACTGGAAAACACTGACTTCAGCTGCAGCTGCTTTAAAAACTAGGAATACAAACTAGAAATACAAACTAGAAATAAAACCTAGGAATACAAACTAGAAATAAAACCTATGAATACAAACTAGAAATAGAAACTAGAAATAAAACCTATGAATAGAAACTAGAAATAAAAACTATAAATAAAACCTATGAATAGAAACTCTAAATAGAAGCAACTTGACGAGCCGCTGCAGGTAAATATGACCAAATATGACCAAATATGACCAAATATGACCAAACATGACCAAACATGACCAAACATGACCAAACATGACCAAATATGACCAAATATGACCAAACATGACCAAACATGACCAAACATGACCAAATATGACCAAATATGACTAAATATGACTAAATATGACCAAACATGACCAAATATGACCAAATATGACCAAATATGACCAAACATGACTAAATATGACCAAACATGACCAAACATGACCAAACATGACCAAATATGACCAAACATGACCAAATATGACCAAACATGACCAAATATGACCAAACATGACCAAACATGACCAAACATGACCAAACATGACCAAACATGACCAAACATGACCAAACATGACCAAACATGACCAAACATGACCAAACATGACCAAACATGACCAAACATGACCAAACATGACCAAACATGACCAAACATGACCAAACATGACCAAACATGACCAAACATGACCAAACATGACCAAACATGACCAAACATGACCAAACATGACCAAATATGACCAAATATGACCAAACATGACCAAATATGACCAAATATGACCAAACATGACCAAACATGACCAAATATGACCAAACATGACCAAACATGACTAAATATGACCAAATATGACCAAATATGACTAAATATGACCAAACATGACCAAACATGACTAAATATGACTAAATATGACCAAACATGACCAAATATGACCAAACATGACCAAACATGACCAAACATGAGTAAATATGACCAAATATGACTAAATATGACCAAATATGACCAAATATGACCAAATATGAGTAAATATGACTAAATATGAGTAAATATGACCAAATATGACTAAATATGACCAAATATGACTAAATATGACCAAATATGAGTAAATATGACTAAATATGAGTAAATATGACCAAATATGACTAAATATGAGTAAATATGACTAAATATGACCAAACATGAGTAAATATGACTAAATATGAGTAAATATGAGTAAACATGACCAAACATGTCTAAATATGACCAAATATGAGTAAACATGAGTAAATATGACCAAACATGACTAAATATGACCAAACATGACTAAACATGAGTAAATATGAGTAAATATGACTAAATATGACCAAACATGAGTAAATATGACTAAATATGAGTAAATATGAGTAAACATGACCAAACATGTCTAAATATGACCAAATATGAGTAAACATGAGTAAATATGACCAAACATGACTAAATATGACCAAACATGACTAAACATGAGTAAATATGAGTAAATATGACCAAACATGACAGACGGTGATGATCTGGACACGAGCAGAGCTGAAGCTTCAGCAGCGCAGTAGGGAGTGACGTCATTGTGTCCAGCGGGACTCTTATTATGTTATATAGGCTGCTTTTATTGTGGTGATTGTCTTGATTCCTGCAGACGGAACTTCCTCCTGCAGGACGAGTCCCGCACGCGGAGCTGCAGACGAGTGACGTCACGTGACTCGTTCCCAGTTAGTTTTGGTTTCGGCTCGTTTCCCCACGTGTCGGCTGAGTCCCGGACCTGGTCTGGGTCCTGGTCTTCAGTCCGTCAGTCAGTCTCTGAGTCCCGGACCTGGTCTGGGTCCTGGTCTTCAGTCCGTCAGTCAGTCTCTGAGTCCCGGACCTGGTCTGGGTCCTGGTCGTCAGTCCGCCAGTCAGTCTCTGAGTCCCGGACCTGGTCTGGGTCCTGGTCTTCAGTCCGCCAGTCAGTCTCTGAGTCCCGGACCTGGTCTGGGTCCTGGTCTTCAGTCCGTCAGTCAGTCTCTGAGTCCCGGACCTGGTCTGGGTCCTGGTCTTCAGTCCGCCAGTCAGTCTCTGAGTCCCGGACCTGGTCTTCAGTCCGTCAGTCAGTCTCTGAGTCCCGGACCTGGTCTGGGTCCTGGTCTTCAGTCCGCCTCACTCACCTCGAGACCCGCAGACAGCAGGACGCTTCTTCTTCTTCTTCTTCTTCTTCTTCTTCTGCTGCCGGAGGCGCCGAGCGGCTGCTGCCCTCTGCAGGGAGGAGGCGGTACTGCACCTGGACTAGAGCTGCCTCTGGCCCGGGACCTGGCCCGGGACCGGTTCAAGCCTACATCTGGGTCTTCCTGAAATGTGCCTGTTTAGATGTTATTACTGGGCTGCAAATGCTGGAACTCTACAGACTGTCCTGCTGGGTCTAGACTGTCCTGCTGTCTACAGACTGTCCTGCTGTCTACAGACTGTCCTGCTGGATCTAGACTGTCCTGCTGGATCTAGACTGTCCTGCTGTCTACAGACTGTCCTGCTGGGTCTAGACTGTCCTGCTGGGTCTACACTGTCCTGCTGGATCTAGACTGTCCTGCTGGATCCAGACTGTCCTGCTGTCTACAGACTGTCCTGCTGGGTCTAGACTGTCCTGCTGTCTACAGACTGTCCTGCTGGGTCTACACTGTCCTGCTGGATCCAGACTGTCCTGCTGGATCCAGACTGTCCTGCTGTCTACAGACTGTCCTCTCTCGTGGTTTGAGTCAAAATGATTCTCAGCAGAAACATTTTATTTCTTTTTAATCGTTTCATGAAAACAGTGAAAAAGTACCAATACAACAAAAGCTTCAAATTAAAGGCTCAGAAATCCTCCAATGTGAAATAAAGGGCTGAAGTTTTCCTCCGTAAATAAGAGAAAAGGAAACGACGAGCCTGAAGTCGGATTCAAACCATCAAACGGTGTAAAGAGTTAAAGCGACGTCGTTTTAAAGTGAAGCTCCTGTTTCTGTTTCTGTTTCTGTTTCTCACATTCTGGAAGACAAACTTTTCCTCCTGACCAGCGAGCGGCTGACCTCCGACACACTGCGGCAGCCTGCACACACACACGCACACACACACACACACACACACACACACACACACACACACACACACGCACACACACACGCAGTCAAAGTAAAAACATATATAAATACTAGCAAGCATACTGTAGCAGTACTGTAGCAGGTGCCAGACCTTATGAGTCATAATGACTTGATGCTAATGCTAGCTGGCTGCTACCTTGGTACGTGTGAACGTTAGCATTAGCTATGGTAGGTATAGTCGTCACATGAAGCTAATGCTAGCTGTCATTAGCATAGCACTGTCCAGACTCAGGTGTGAAGGACAAACAGGTAGCTAACTCAAGCTAATGCTAAGGTAAAGCTAAACTGGCAGTTGTAGTGGGCGCTAGCATTAGCATGTTCACCTGATAGCGCCATGGCCAGACGCAGTTCCTCTTTGAGCAGATTCAGGACCTCGAAGACCCCGTCCTGACCCTGGACACAGAGAACATGATGGACTTGGAGCGGTTTCCATGGCAACCGGCGGCTGCAGCCGGCCTCACCTGACAGGCCAGCCCCCAGAGCACCGGCCGGCCCACCAGCACCGCCGACGCCCCCAGAGCCAGAGCCTTCAGCACGTCCGTCCCCCTCCGGACGCCCCCGTCCAGGAAGACCTCGCAGCGACCCTGGACGGCCTGGACCACCTCCTCCAACACGTCCAGCTGGGGGGGGGGGGGGGGGGGGGGATAGATTATTCTAGCTTGACAGAACAGGATCCTTCCATGTGTTTTTCCTCCATGTTGGTTTCTAGAGGTCTCTGCAGCCTGGAAACCTGGAGCCCAGCTCAAGGACAGGAGCCCCAGGAGCAGGTTCTCCAGGAGAACAGATGGAAAAAAGATTCTGAACAAATAGAAGCGTCGACTCACCGTCGCTGGAACACCGTCCAGCTGCCGAGCGCCGTGATTTGACACCAGGATCCCACTGACACCATGCTTCACTGCCAGCACAGCATCTTCACCTGGAACACACACACACACACACACACACACACACACACACACACACACACACACACACACACACACACACACACACACACACACACACACACACACACACACACACACACACACACACACACACACACACACACACACACACACACACACACAAGCTAGTCAGTGCGTTAGGGGCAATTAAAGGGGCAGTCATGGTTCCAAACTGTCAACAGTTGGAGGAAACATTTGTTTACGTTTCAAAGTGAAGCGAATCAACGTTTGAAATATTTGATACAAGGCAGCCAGAGGTTATTTCCCTCCTGGCCACACGGGGCGCTGCAGCAGCAGTGTGGGTGACGGGGGGCTTTAAAATCCTGTATGTGCCAGTGGCATGCGTCTCTGCCAGGGGCGGAGCTTAACAAGCGGGGGGGGGGCTTAACAAACGGAGGGGTGGAGCTTAACAAGAAGCTGCTGCCCAGGACTGGCTGGCCATCCACACAACGGCCCCCTGCTGGGTGGGGCAGGAGGAGCAGGTGAAGGGCCATGAATTATAATTCTACTAATACAGATATTAATAATAATAATAACAACAATAGTGATAATGGCTTGGATTTATATAGCACTTTCTTTCAAGCCGACTAAAAGTGAGTACAGAAACCATTATTCAGTCACATCAGTCTGTCTGGCTCTGCAACACGACTCAGGTGTTTGACCTCAGAATGGCCACTAGAGGGCGTGGAGGCGTCGTCCTGTACGTACCGTTCAGCACGCCCTTCACGATGACGGGCAGCTGGGTGTTGCGCTGCAGCCAGCTGATGTCGCGCCAGCAGATCGACGGGTCAATGGCCTTGGCCACGTACACGGCCAGGCCGCTGTCGTTGCCATAGTTACCCTCGGAGAAGGCAAGGGTGTCGCTGGAGAAGTTGGACATGCTGAGGACACACAGGTTGAAGAGGACACTCAGATCAAAGTGGAGACGTGACTCCCGTCCGCTCCCCGGCCCTACCTGAGGTGTGGCGGCAGTTTGAAGCGGTTGCGTACGTCGGCCCGCCTCTTGCCCAGGTATGGCGTATCCACGGTAACAAAGATGGCCTTGTATCCCGCCTTCTCGGCCCGGCGCACCAGGGACAGTGTGAGGTCTCGGTCTTTGTAGATGTACAGCTGCAGCCAGAGGGGGGCGTCGCCCGCTGCTGACATCACTTCCTCGATGGTGGAGGTGGCCCAAGAACTCAGCATCATGGCCGTGCCCGCCGCTTTGCATGCTGGGAGGAGAACAGGGTATGACAGCTAGCTAAGCTGGACTCCGTCATACGAAAACGTTCCACCTGTCCTCCAAGAGGACGGAACGTCTTCCAAAACATTCAGCCAAGGACCCGCTGGATCGGTTCCGGAGTTTCAGGAACAAAATGTCTTCCAGGACCTCCACACTGGTCTTGGGAGTCTCCTGCCCAAGGACTCCCTGATACCCGACCAGTACCAGGTACCGGTCCAACAGCGGGAGGGTTTGGTTTCCTGGGACGGCGGGACCAGACAGAGGTTTGACAAGACTCTTCTGCTGGGGACCCTTGAGCCTCAGGAGGACGAGGGTGCAATGACATGGCGACATGTGTGCACAACGTGACTCTGCTGGGTACACGCCATACTGCCTAGTGTTGGGGGGACAGCCCATGTCCCAGTGGACCTGATCTTTGGACACCCCCGAGTCCCAGTGGACCTGATCTTTGGACACCCCATGTCTCAGTGGACCTGATCTTTGGACCCCCCAGACTCCCAGTGGACCTGATCTTTGGACACCCCATGTCTCAGTGGACCTGATCTTTGGACCCCCCAGACTCCCAGTGGACCTGATCTTTGGACACCCCATGTCTCAGTGGACCTGATCTTTGGACCCCCCAGACTCCCAGTGGACCTGATCTTTGGACACCCCATGTCTCAGTGGACCTGATCTTTGGACCCCCCAGACTCCCAGTGGACCTGATCTTTGGACACCCCATGTCTCAGTGGACCTGATCTTTGGACCCCCCAGACTCCCAGTGGACCTGATCTTTGGACACCCCATGTCTCAGTGGACCTGATCTTTGGACAGCCCCGAGTCCCAGTGGACCTGATCTTTGGACACCCCGAGTCCCAGTGGACCTGATCTTTGGACCCCCCAGACTCCCAGTGGACCTGATCTTTGGACCCCCCAGACTCCCAGTGGACCTGATCTTTGGACCCCCCATGACTAATCAGAGGTCCAGATACAGGGACTGTGTTCAGACTCTACATAGCTGCTGTCATGTACCTGCACCGGCCAATCACAGCACTCGGCACGCTGAAGGGCAACAGAAGAAACACTGAGCACAAAGCAAAGAGTCATGCTTTCTGCTCCGGACCGAGTCCTGGTCCTGGTCCTGGTCCTGAAGAACCTTGTGATTTGTCCTACTTGGAGGTTTTGAAGGTTTCCCTGCGGCTGGTGGCCCGAGGCCTCCGGTGGTTACCTCTGGCGGTGGCCGTCTCTCCGTCGGGGTGGGCCATCCTCTGCATGGCGGTGGCCGCCACGCACAGCGGCATGCTGACCCTGCGGCCCAGCAGGCTGACGGACAGGTCCACCGCCGTCACGTCCCGGAGAACCCGGGGGATCAGGTACCATCTGCACACACGTGGGCCCAGGGCGGAGCTCCGGTCACAAGCCTCCACTGTGAAGAACCAAGCTTTACAGGACCACGTGTGAACAGCTGCTAACAGGAAGTGTGCAGGAAAAGGGGCGGGGCCTCACCTGAGTATTTTAGGGACCCCGAGACCCACTTCTGTCCCCCGGCAGACCCAGGCCTCGTTCCTAGGAGGTTCTGGTTCCATGTTTCTACATGCGACTAGGAAGCGGCTCCGCCAGAATAAAAGCTCGTTCTCCTTCTTTTCTCGTCATGTCAAGATTCTGTCGCTCGTATTTAACAAGCAGTTGAAAATGGAGCTGCCGTGTGTTGCCAGGTATGACGGGGATCCCCCAGTCGGGGTGGTTCATAGTGTTCTTCATCTCGGTTCTAACCATTCTGCTGGTCGTTATTCTGAAACCCGGTTCTGACCCACATGAACAGCGTCTTCTGCTCCTGGTGTCTCGCCGCCTTTACAGCAGCGCGAGACGAAAGATGTGATGTGAGAGAATCTTCTGGAGGATCTAGTTTACTAGCATCGCTGCTCAACTCATAAAACGTTGTGAAAATAAATCAGAATTCAGCATCCAGACCTGCACTGGCTCATTCGCTTTAATGCAGAACTTTTATTAAAGGCTTTCATTTCCCTCCTTGCCTGACGTGTCATTGGACGTTTGACAGTTTTGTTGGAAGCAAGTTGTTTCCTCTGTGTAAATCAAAGTGTTTATTCTGGGTCTTTTTCATACCAGCAGGTCACACAAGGAACAGAAGAACAGCTGGTGGAGGTGAAGCTCTAATCTACTGGTCTGCTTTGAAGCAAGAATACATGTTCGATTTCCTGATCATAATAACTGAACATTTGAGTTAATAGTTTTATGGTTTTCTTTCACAAGTGCCAAATACTAGTCTTGTTACGTTTATTACACTGGAAGAAGCCAGACTTCCTGTGTCAATTAATTAACTGGCTGTTCAATCCAAAGTCAAGCAGCTTTAGTCTGCTAAAGGACCTTCTAGAAGCTTCTAGAAGCAGTCAGACCTTCTAGAAGCAGCTCAGACCTTCCAGAAGCTCCTAGAAGCAGTCAGACCTTCTAGAAGCTCCTAGAAGCAGTCAGACCTTCTAGAAGCAGCTCAGACCTTCCAGAAGCTCCTAGAAGCAGTCAGACCTTCTAGAAGCTCCTAGAAGCAGTCAGACCTTCTAGAAGCAGCTCAGACCTTCTAGAAGCTCCTAGAAGCAGCTCAGACCTTCCAGAAGCAGCTCAGACCTTCTAGAAGCTCCTAGAAGCAGTCAGACCTTCTAGAAGCAGTCAGACCTTCTAGAAGCTCCTAGAAGCAGTCAGACCTTCCAGAAGCAGCTCAGACCTTCCAGAAGCTCCTAGAAGCAGCTCAGACCTTCTAGAAGCTCCTAGAAGCAGTCAGACCTTCTAGAAGCAGCTCAGACCTTCCAGAAGCTCCTAGAAGCAGTCAGACCTTCTAGAAGCAGCTCAGACCTTCTAGAAGCTCCTAGAAGCAGTCAGACCTTCTAGAAGCAGCTCAGACCTTCTAGAAGCTCCTAGAAGCAGCTCAGACCTTCCAGAAGCAGCTCAGACCTTCCAGAAGCTCCTAGAAGCAGCTCAGACCTTCTAGAAGCAGCTCAGACCTTCTAGAAGCTTCCTGGAGACGTTCAGCGACACTAATCTGTTCACCGGCAAGTTAAAGACATTTATTGTGTAAAGCTGTCGATGACGTAACGACTCCAGGCCGCCAGACGGGGAATGTGGGTTGAGAGTTCAGTACCTGTTGAAGGCCTCCACGTTGTCAGCCAGTGTGCGTTGCTCATCAGCTCCTGAGCAGTAGTAGTCGTACACCGCTCTGGGCAGCGTCCTCCGGGCGTCCTCCTGGAAGTCGTCCACGCTCACTCTCAGTGCAGACATGTTTCCTCTCCTGCAACCTGCAACCTGCTCCAGCAATCATTAACCGCCACGTCCATCCTGCTCCTGCTGGCCAGCTGGACTTTGACCCCCCCCCACACCGAGGGATCCTGTCCCCCCAGCTGGACTCTGACCCCCCCCACACCGAGGGATCCTGCCCCCCCCCCCACACCCCCCGCTGCTTCAGATGGCTGAAGGAGGCCGAACACCTCACGGGGACCAAACGGCTCCGAACACGAGACTCGGAGTCGTCAACATGGCTGAAGGGATAAAAACCAATCACATCATTCAAACACGTCTGTGGTCCAGACACACGACGGTGAAAGGTGACGAGGCGTTCAGACTGCGATGAGTCGGCATAAAGAAATAAAACACAGAATTGTCAGCTCCATCTTTATTTGGCATCTCACATATTCCAATAAAATGTTTAAGAGTGAACAGATTCCAGCGTGGAACAGAACGTCTCCAATAAAAAGGTAAAAGTAGAAGGTGGAGGTTGATAAAAGCCGAGGAAGAGGAAAGAAGGTCTACGTAGACAGTCTAGTAAACAACACGGACAAAGGTCTGCAGGCTGAAGCCTGTCGCCATGGTGACCCGGGTTGTGCCTCCAGAGCGGCGCTACCTGCCCCGCCTGTCGCCATGGTGACCCGGGTGGTGCCTCCAGAGCGGCGCTACCTGCCCCGCCTGGCGCCCCCTGCTGGCCGGCCGCCACAACAAACTGAACCAAAACAAGAAAAGTGGAGGAAGAAATGTGGCGGTGTGAACCGTCCATGTGAGCGCGGCTGAAGTCCCGCCCACAGCGAGGGGGGCGGCTCACATCCCGCCCCCCCTCCCCCCTCGCCCTCTGCTGGAGATCAAGAGTCATCGCAGGATGTTAATGGGTACAACTGGAGTGAGCGGAGGTGGGAGGGATTTCCAAGTGGAAGGCATTTGCCCCCGTCACCCCCCCCCCCCCCCTTTTACCTGCCCAGACGCCCCCAAGAAAAGAGGGGCAGGTCTGCAGACCCCCTGAGCGGAGGCCGTGGTGCGGGGGAGGGGCTCGCTGCCCCGGTCGAGGTGCCCGGGACTGTGGGAGGGGGCGGACGAAGCGTCCCCGGCTTCCCAGTGGCCCCCCCCCGGTGTGTGGCCCCGGTGCTGCTGGTTCCGACTCCCCAGACCCGCTGGACTGTGGTGGACCTCCAGGCCCTGGCTGGACCAACGACAGGAAGCAGCTCGGCGCTCACACCCAGGCCGTCCAGCCCTCGTACAGCTGGGACAGGTTGTCCAGGCTCGTCGCCTCTTTGATGACAAAGTCCACCTGCAAACACAACCTGCTGAGTCATGGTGGCAACACAGTCTGCTGAGTCATGGTGACAACACAACCTGCTGAGTCATGGTGGCAACACAACCTGCTGAGTCATGGTACCAGAACAGTCTGCTGAGTCATGGTGACGACACAGTCTGCTGAGTCATGGTGACGACACAGTCTGCTGAGTCATGGTGACGACACAGTCTGCTGAGTCATGGTGACGACACAGTCTGCTGAGTCATGGTGACGACACAACCTGCTGAGTCATGGTACCAGTACAGTCTGCTGAGTCATGGTGCCAACACAACCTGCTGAGTCATGGTACCAGTACAGTCTGCTGAGTCATGGTGACGACACAACCTGCTGAGTCATGGTGTCGACACAACCTGCTGAGTCATGGTGTCGACACAACCTGCTGAGTCATGGTGACAACACAACCTGCTGAGTCATGCTTCCAGTACAGTCTGCTGAGTCATGGGAACAACACAACCTGCTGAGTCATGGTGACAACATAACCTGCTGAGTCATGGGAACAACACAACCTGCTGAGTCATGGTACCAGTACAGTCTGCTGAGTCATGGGAACAACACCGTCTGCTGAGTCATGGTACCAGAAGCCCATGCTGAGTCACGGTACTAAATACCTTGTGCTGTGTCATGGCAGCAGGACGGTTTGCAGTCATGGTACCAGAACATTGTGCCGAGTCATGGTAGTACAGTAGTAAAGGTACCTGCTCTGTGACGCTCATCCTCCGGTTGGGGTCGACGTCTCTGCCCTCCAGTTTGGCCTTCACCCTCTTCCACACACTGACGGCGTACGAGTTCCTCTCCTGGACCGCTGCAGCACAACACGCTGTCAGACTGCATGCAGCGTGTACAGTGTGTGTACAGTGTGTGTACAGTGTGTACAGAGTGTGTACAGAGTGTATACAGTGTGTGTAGTGTGTGTACAGAGTGTGTACAGAGTGTGTACAGAGTGTGTACAGAGTGTATCCAGAGTGTGTCCAGAGTGTGTACAGAGCGTGTCCAGAGCGTGTCCAGAGTGTGTACAGTGTGTATACAGTGTGTGTAGTGTGTGTACAGAGTGTGTACAGAGTGTGTACAGTGTGTGTACAGTGTGTGTACAGAGTGTATCCAGAGTGTGTCCAGAGTGTGTACAGTGTGTATACAGTGTGTGTAGTGTGTGTACAGAGTGTGTACAGAGTGTGTACAGTGTGTGTACAGTGTGTGTACAGAGTGTGTCCAGAGTGTGTACAGAGTGTGTCCAGAGTGTGTAGTGTGTGTAGTGTGTGTAGTGTGTGTACAGTGTGTACAGAGTGTGTACAGTGTGTGTACAGTGTGTACAGAGTGTGTACAGAGTGTGTACAGAGTGTGTACAGAGTGTGTACAGAGTGTGTACAGTGTGTATACAGAGTGTGTACAGAGTGTGTACAGAGTGTGTACAGAGTGTATCCAGAGTGTGTACAGAGTGTGTACAGAGTGTGTACAGAGTGTGTACAGAGTGTGTCCAGCGTGTACCTCGTCCAGTCTTGGGGTCCCGTGCGGCCCTCTTGGGACTGGGGTTCAGACCCTTGCTGTTGAGCAGCAGGGTGCTGGCGGGGTGTCGGTTGGAGTCCCGGGGTTACGAGGCAGAGCTTTACGAGCGTTCTGAGACATGGAGTCCGGCTGAGTCTTCACCCCGCTGCAGCGGACGGCTGGACACAGGAGGACACGTCACCCTCTCACCCTCTCACCCCCCCCCCCCCCCCCCCCCCCCCCATGCCCCCCCCCCACAGGGAGCAGATGAAGTGTACCTGCAGCGAAGCTGGTCTGAGCTCACACACTGGACTGGAACAGTCACTGTCTCTCTCCGTCACCAGAGGGGAGGCGAAGCCCACCAGCCCGTTATACACACTGTGGAGGGGGGGGGGGGGGGGGGGGGGGAGAGGGTATGAGTGTGTGTGAGTGTGAGTGTGTGTACCAGTGAGTGTACCAGTGTGAGTGAGTGAGTGAGTGTGTACCAGTGAGTGTACCAGTGAGTGTACCAGTGTGAGTGAGTGAGTGAGTGTGTACCAGTGAGTGTACCAGTGAGTGTACCAGTGTGAGTGAGTGTGTGTACCAGTGAGTGTGTACCAGTGAGTGTACCAGTGTGAGTGAGTGAGTGTGTGTACCAGTGAGTGTGTACCAGTGAGTGTACCAGTGTGAGTGAGTGAGTGTGTGTACCAGTGAGTGTGTACCAGTGAGTGTACCAGTGTGAGTGAGTGAGTGTGTGTACCAGTGAGTGTGTACCAGTGAGTGTACCAGTGTGAGTGAGTGAGTGTGTGTACCAGTGAGTGTGTACCAGTGAGTGTACCAGTGTGAGTGAGTGAGTGTGTGTACCAGTGAGTGTGTACCAGTGAGTGTACCAGTGTGAGTGAGTGAGTGTGTGTACCAGTGAGTGTGTACCAGTGAGTGTACCAGTGTGAGTGAGTGAGTGAGTGTACCAGTGAGTGTGTACCAGTGAGTGTACCAGTGTGAGTGAGTGAGTGAGTGTACCAGTGAGTGTGTACCAGTGAGTGTACCAGTGAGTGTACCAGTGAGTGTACCAGTGTGTGATCAGACCTGTGGCTCTGGCAGTGCAGCTCCTTCAGGGTACCAGGGATCTCCTCCAGCAGGCCCAGCTGCTCCGGCCCCCGGTTGTGGCCCCTGGCCTGCACCACGCTGAACAGCGCCACCTGCACGTTGTCCTGCCAGGCCTTGTACTCCAGCAGGAAGTGGCGCACGCTGCCCTCGTACGCCACGTCCTCGCCGTCGGCCAGCGCCGCCTCCTCGTCCTGCAGACACACCACAGTCTTCAGGACATTGGTCTTCCAGCACATGGAGACACTTTGACACTTTGGCAGTGGAGGAAAGTCCTAAAGGGAGGACCCTGAACGGGCAGTGGAGGAAAGTCCTAAAGGGAGGACCCTGAACGGGCAGTGGAGGAAAGTCCTAAAGGGAGGACCCTGAACGGGCAGTGGAGGAAAGTCCTAAAGGGAGGACCCTGAACGGGCAGTGGAGGAAAGTCCTAAAGGGAGGACCCTGAACGGGCAGTGGAGGAAAGTCCTAAAGGGAGGACCCTGAACGGGCAGTGGAGGAAAGTCCTAAAGGGAGGACCCTGAACGGGCAGTGGAGGAAAGTCCTAAAGGGAGGACCCTGAACGGGCAGTGGAGGAAAGTCCTAAAGGGAGGACCCTGAACGGGCAGTGGAGGAAAGTCCTAAAGGGAGGACCCTGAACGGGCAGTGGAGGAAAGTCCTAAAGGGAGGACCCTGAACGGGCAGTGGAGGAAAGTCCTAAAGGGTGGACCCTGAACGGGCAGTGGAGGAAAGTCCTAAAGGGAGGACCCTGAACGGGCAGTGGAGGAAAGTCCTAAAGGGTGGACCCTGAACGGGCAGTGGAGGAAAGTCCTAAAGGGAGGACCCTGAACGGGCAGTGGAGGAAAGTCCAACGTTGAGGTGATCAGGACATGACGTCAGTCCCCTGGAGGACCTGGTCCACGTGCAACATCGTGAACAGGATTACTTTTAAAGACTTGTCCAGACCTCTCAGGTCCAGAACGGCAGACCACCTGTTTTCTTTGGTACGAGGAAGGACCCTGACTAACCCCCCCCCCCCCCAGAATGTGGTTCTCCTGGGACTGAGGAGCCAGTAACCAAGGGTCTGGATGTGGGCCGCCTAGTTGACTGGGGGTAAAAGTTCTGACCGCCGGCCGACAGGTCTCTCCTGCAAGCGCCCTGGGGGCCCCGGGGGGACGCTGGTTTGGCCATCGGGCCCCAGAAGCGTGGGGACCTTCCCCCTGGCCACCAACAGTTGTGGAGAGTAAGGAAAGAAAGCGGCTCGGATTTCCCGCCACCCCTCTGCTGAGGGACCGAGCACCGAGGAACGGAGGAGGAGCCACAACGCTGCCGTCTGCTGATTGGTCCTGAGAGGAGGAGCCGTCTGCTGAGTGGTCGGGAGGCCGAGGGCCGGACCACACAGTGTCCCAATCCTCAACACTGACCAGGAGTCTGACGCTCACGACCGGCAGAATCACACAACTGGTACAGGCGTTCTGAGAGGTGGTCCTTAAGGTGGTGTCCACCGGGGCAGGAGGGACCCTGGCCTGGAGGGGGGGCAAATGCCCCAGCATCATACCCCCCATTTGTATGTCATGTTATTATCCCCCGCCGTGGCTGATAGGCCCCGAAGGGGGATCTTGAAACAGTCTCCGTACGGACGTACGTCCGTCGGAACGTTTCTACCTAGATCTCGGCAACCCCTGGGCCCACAGTGACCAAACTTCACATGTGGATACATCTCAGAGGGGGAAGGGATACTATGGTGACCTTGACCTAATTTGCATATTAAGTAGGTCACAGGGTCACGAAGTGCTTAAAAACACATTTTGGGCTCTGGAGACGTATTTTGACATAGCTTATGAAGAAGACCTCTCAGATTCTACATAATGATCTACTAGGACCCATGGAACACCCTCTAGTGTACCAAGTGTGCTGCCTTAGAGCTGCTTTGGGAGAAAATAGAAAGCCCTCCGGCGGGGGATTAGCCCAGCAACGGCCTTCTTGTTTATTTATTGTAAAGGAACCAAATGAATCATGCAGTACTGTTTGTAGTACTCCAGTACTGCTCTTGGAGACTCGAAGTAACGTATGACGGATGAAGTAGAACCATCTGGCCTCTCAGCCCGCCAGGCAAGGCTCCGCCTTACGCCTTACGCCGGTGTACCATGTACCTTGGCCATGGCCCTCAGCAGGTGCTTGACGTCCCCCAGCTGCTTGTTGTGGTTGGACAGGATGGTCTTGATGGAGTCCACCAGGACCTGCAGGGTCTCCCCACAGGCCTCCAGCTGCTGCTCCCGCTCCTCCTGCCGCTGCTGCTCTCCGCTCTGCTGCTCCTCCAGCTGCTGCCGGGCCGCGCTCAGCCAGTCGGGGCTGCCGATGGGGGCCGGCAGGGGGCCCTGGGGCACACACACATTAGAGGGGGTCAGGGGGTGGAGGGGGGTCGAAGGTCGGGGGTCAGGGGGTGGAGGGAGGTCAGGGATCAGGGGGTGGAGGGGGGTCGAAGTTCGGGGGTCAGGGGGTTGTGGGTCAGGGATCAGGGGGTCAGGGGGTGGAGGGAGGTCAGGGATCAGGGGGTGGAGGGGGGTCGAAGTTCGGGGGTCAGGGGGTTGTGGGTCAGGGATCAGGGGGTCAGGGGGTGGAGGGAGGTCAGGGATCAGGGGGTGGAGGGAGGTCAGGGGGTGGAGGGGGGTCAGGGGGTGGAGGGAGGTCAGGGGGTGGAGGGAGGTCAGGGATCAGGGGGTGGAGGGGGGTCGAAGTTCGGGGGTCAGGGGGTTGTGGGTCAGGGATCAGGGGGTCAGGGGGTGGAGGGAGGTCAGGGATCAGGGGGTGGAGGGAGGTCAGGGGGGGGTCAGGGGGTGGAGGGAGGTCAGGGATCAGGGGGTGGAGGGAGGTCAGGGATCAGGGGGTGGAGGGAGGTCAGGGATCAGGGGGTGGAGGGAGGTCAGGGATCAGGGGGTGGAGGGAGGTCAGGGATCAGGGGGTGGAGGGAGGTCAGGGATCAGGGGGTGGAGGGAGGTCAGGGATCAGGGGGTGGAGGGAGGTCAGGGATCAGGGGGTGGAGGGAGGTCAGGGGGGGACACCCACCAGCCTCTGCAGCAGCTGCAGCTCCAGAGCAGACACGGAGCTGCAGCACTGGGCAGCGTAGGAACACGTCTGCTGGCTCCTCTTCAGGAGGTCGAACAAGGCAGAGTCCAGACTGAGGGCCTCTGGGGACCGGGTCCTCAGACCCTCCAGGTTCAGGACGGTGGAGCACAGGAAGGACACCTGCAGGACAAAACCGTCACACATCCAGACCCAGGACATTGACAACACTGGGGGACTGGGTGACAGTAGGACTGGGGGACAGGAGGACTGAAGGACTGGGGGGCAGGAGGACTGGGGGACAGGAGGACTGGAGGACAGGAGGACTGAAGGACAGGAGGACTGAAGGACTGGAGGGGGGCAGGAGGACTGGGGGACTGGAGGGGGGCAGGAGGACTGGGGGACAGGAGGACTGGGGGACAGGAGGACTGGAGGGGGACAGGAGGACTGGGGGACAGAAGGACTGAAGGACTGGAGGGGGGCAGGAGGACTGGGGGACTGGAGGACTGGAGGACAGGAGGACTGGAGGACTGGGAGACTGGAGGACTGGAGGACAGGAGGACTGGAGGACTGGGAGACTGGAGGACTGGAGGACTGGGAGACTGGAGGACTGGGAGACTGGAGGACTGGGGGACTGGGGGACAGGAGGACTGGGGGACAGAAGGACTGAAGGACTGGGGGACAGGAGGACTGGGGGGCTGTAAGGGGCTGCAGGAGCTACCTGGCTGCTGCGCTGGTTGTCCCGGGCCACCATGGCTCGTCTGTCTCTGATGGTCATGTCAAAGTCCTGCAGAACGGGGGCCAGGGCCGGGTTGGCCCCCCCAGCCCACTTCAGACGCTGCTCGATGCTGCCCTCCAGAGCCGCCAGCTTCTCCTGCAGGGGTCAAAGGTCACAGCTTCTGCTTCAGTAACTTCCACTGTCTCCATTCCACTGATCAAACATTCCACCAGAGACAGTCTGAAGACGCTTCACCGCTTGAGCAGAGAGGACGTGACGTCACAATGTCCCCTGCCCAGTGTTCAGCTCTGCTACGCCCTCTGCTGGCCACCACACCGCCTCAATTTGGTGATAGCCTTACCCGTCACCAATAGATCGTTACGTTATGGATCGTTACGTTACGGATCGTTACATTAGGGATCGTTACATTAGGGATCGTTACGTTACGGATCGTTACGTTAGGGATCGTTACGTTAGGGATCGTTACGTTAGGGATCGTTACGTTAGGGATCGTTACGTTACGGATCGTTACGTTAGGGATCGTTACGTTAGAGATCGTTACGTTAGGGATCGTTACGTTATGGATCGTTACGTTAGGGATCGTTACGTTAGGGATCGTTACGTTAGGGATCGTTACGTTAGGGATCGTTACGTTAGGGATCGTTACGTTAGGGATCGTTACGTTAGGGATCGTTACGTTACGGATCGTTACGTTACGGATCGTTACGTTATGGATCGTTACGTTATGGATGGTTATGTAACGGGGTGTTATGGGCCAGGGAGTAGAGGAGGTACAACAATAGAAAGAGCAGGACGGGAGGTCCAGGAATCTTCCTGCTCTCAGTGACTCCCAGGAAAAACTATTCAAGTCTTTGAGATCTGCTGTTTCCAAGGTAACGGAGCTTTGTCTTTGACAAGGGACACATTGTGCCGTCCTGACAGACGGCGAGCAGTCACCTGAATGGCCACGATGGCGCTCTCGTCCTGACTCAGCTTGTAGAGCTTCTTCTTCATGTTGCTGAGGATGACTGAGCGAGGAGGAAGGCTGAGGCTGAGAGGCTGGTTGCTGGAGCCCAGGACGTCCTCGTGCTGCCACTGACACACACACACACACACACATCTCATGTAAGCAGAACCTCAGACGGACGTTGACGGCGGTGGGGCCAGCGCTGACTCAGCAGGTACCTGGAACAGGGCCACGTGCAGCTGGCTCCGCTGCAGACTGGCCTTGGCGGCCTCCAGGTTGACGTCCAGCCGGCGCAGCAGGTCCACCTTCTTCCAGGCCGTGTCGAAGGACGAGGCCAGAACCGTGGCTCTGTTGAGGAGCAGCTGGGAGAGCCGGTCCGAGGACAGGCTCTGGTCCATGGCCTTCTTACAGAGGTCGTCCAGGGAGACCTGCAGCCAGAAGGACATCTTCAGAACCTGGGCTGGGACGTTCAGCCCGGCCGGTAACATGTCCTTCAGCTGGTCACATCTCGGATGCAGACGGTTTCACTGGTCCTATATTAGCACCAGGTCAGTTTCTCTCTAGCTCAGGTCACTTCCACGACGAGGTCAAAGGGCCGAGCACAGCCACTACCTCAGCCCGTCTGCAGACCAAGGCTGGACCAGACCCTCAGCCAAGGTCCCTGCTGGTCCTAAAAGAAAACTGTGTGATGAGCCATTATGTCTGGAGCGCCACTGAGCCAGACCACATGGTGGACACAAGCTGTAGTGTCCTACCACCCAGACCCAGCTCTGTTAGCGTCCTACCACCCAGACCCAGCTCTGTTAGCGTCCTACCACCCAGACCCAGCTCTGTTAGCGTCCTACCACCCAGAGTACAGCTCTGTTAGCGTCCTACCACCCAGAGTACAGCTCTGTTAGCGTCCTACCACCCAGACCCAGCTCTGTTAGCGTCCTACCACCCAGAGTACAGCTCTGTTAGCGTCCTACCACCCAGACCCAGCTCAGTTAGCGTCCTACCACCCAGACCCAGCTCAGTTAGCGTCCTACCACCCAGACCCAGCTCAGTTAGCGTCCTACCACCCAGACCCAGCTCTGTTAGCGTCCTACCACCCAGAGTACAGCTCTGTTAGCGTCCTACCACCCAGAGTACAGCTCCGTTAGCGTCCTACCACCCAGAGTACAGCTCTGTTAGCGTCCTACCACCCAGACCCAGCTCCGTTAGCGTCCTACCACCCAGACCCAGCTCCGTTAGCGTCCTACCACCCAGACCCAGCTCCGTTAGCGTCCTACCACCCAGACCCAGCTCAGTTAGCGTCCTACCACCCAGGCCCAGCTCTGTTAGCGTCCTACCACCCAGACCCAGCTCCGTTAGCGTCCTACCACCCAGACCCAGCTCAGTTAGCGTCCTACCACCCAGACCCAGCTCAGTTAGCGTCCTACCACCCAGACCCAGCTCAGTTAGCGTCCTACCACCCAGACCCAGCTCTGTTAGCGTCCTACCACCCAGAGTACAGCTCTGTTAGCGTCCTACCACCCAGACCCAGCTCCGTTAGCGTCCTACCACCCAGACCCAGCTCCGTTAGCGTCCTACCACCCAGACCCAGCTCCGTTAGCGTCCTACCACCCAGACCCAGCTCAGTTAGCGTCCTACCACCCAGGCCCAGCTCTGTTAGCGTCCTACCACCCAGACCCAGCTCCGTTAGCGTCCTACCACCCAGACCCAGCTCAGTTAGCGTCCTACCACCCAGACCCAGCTCAGTTAGCGTCCTACCACCCAGACCCAGCTCAGTTAGCGTCCTACCACCCAGACCCAGCTCAGTTAGCGTCCTACCACCCAGAGTACAGCTCTGTTAGCGTCCTACCACCCAGAGTACAGCTCTGTTAGCGTCCTACCACCCAGACCCAGCTCCGTTAGCGTCCTACCACCCAGAGTACAGCTCTGTTAGCGTCCTACCACCCAGACCCAGCTCCGTTAGCGTCCTACCACCCAGACCCAGCTCCGTTAGCGTCCTACCACCCAGACCCAGCTCCGTTAGCGTCCTACCACCCAGACCCAGCTCAGTTAGCGTCCTACCACCCAGGCCCAGCTCCGTTAGCGTCCTACCACCCAGACCCAGCTCCGTTAGCGTCCTACCACCCAGACCCAGCTCAGTTAGCGTCCTACCACCCAGACCCAGCTCAGTTAGCGTCCTACCACCCAGACCCAGCTCAGTTAGCGTCCTACCACCCAGACCCAGCTCTGTTAGCGTCCTACCACCCAGAGTACAGCTCTGTTAGCGTCCTACCACCCAGAGTACAGCTCTGTTAGCGTCCTACCACCCAGACCCAGCTCCGTTAGCGTCCTACCACCCAGAGTACAGCTCTGTTAGCGTCCTACCACCCAGACCCAGCTCCGTTAGCGTCCTACCACCAGACCCAGCTCCGTTAGCGTCCTACCACCCAGACCCAGCTCCGTTAGCGTCCTACCACCCAGACCCAGCTCCGTTAGCGTCCTACCACCCAGACCCAGCTCCGTTAGCGTCCTACCACCCAGAGTACAGCTCTGTTAGCGTCCTACCACCCAGACCCAGCTCTGTTAGCGTCCTACCACCCAGAGTACAGCTCCGTTAGCGTCCTACCACCCAGACCCAGCTCCGTTAGCGTCCTACCACCCAGAGTACAGCTCTGTTAGCGTCCTACCACCCAGAGTACAGCTCTGTTAGCGTCCTACCACCCAGAGTACAGCTCTGTTAGCGTCCTACCACCCAGACCCAGCTCCGTTAG
The DNA here is from genome assembly GCF_963422515.1 of Blennius ocellaris. NCBI lineage: Eukaryota > Metazoa > Chordata > Actinopteri > Blenniiformes > Blenniidae > Blennius > Blennius ocellaris. Next base: position 340,385 of record NC_137665.1, read on the forward strand.
CGTCCTACCACCAAGACCCAGCTCCGTTAGCGTCCTACCACCCAGAGTACAGCTCTGTTAGCGTCCTACCACCAAGACCCAGCTCCGTTAGCGTCCTACCACCCAGAGTACAGCTCTGTTAGCGTCCTACCACCCAGAGTACAGCTCCGTTAGCGTCCTACCACCCAGAGTACAGCTCTGTTAGCGTCCTACCACCACAGTCCGTACCTTGCACTCGGCACCAAAGTCCTTGGCTTCGACCTGAAGGACCAGGTCCAGGCCGAGGGCCGACAGGGTGCTGCAGATGGCCAGACCCAGGGCCTGGCTGGGCAGGCCCAGCAGCATCTGTCGGACGAACTCTGCCGTGAAGGCCTTGATGGGCCGGATCATCTGCTCCTCGCTGACCACGGCGCTGCCGGAGCTGGGCCGGCGGTACAGAGGCTTCCCTACCGCCACCGGCCCGTTGGAGGGCAGCAGGTCTTCAGCTGGTGGAGAAGAACCTGAGACACGTCACAGTGTGGAGCTAGCTAGCATGGTGAGCTGCAGGCTCAACAACTGCTCAAGCTCACTGAACTATACTTTAATTATATATATAGGACAGGAGGAGAAGGACAGGAGGACAGGAGGAGAAGGACAGGAGGAGAAGGACAGGAGAAGAAGGACAGGAGAAGAAGCACAGGAGAAGGACAGGAGGAGAAGGACAGGAGGAGAAGGACAGGAGATGAAGGACAGGAGGAGAAGGACAGGAGAAGAAGCACAGGAGAAGGACAGGAGGAGAAGGACAGGAGATGAAGGACAGGAGGAGAAGGACAGGAGGAGAAGGACAGGAGGAGAAGGACAGGAGGAGAAGGACAGGAGGAGAAGGACAGGAGGAGAAGGACAGGAGGAGAAGGACAGGAGGAGAAGGACAGAAGGAGAAGGACAGAAGGAGAAGGACAGGAGGAGAAGGACAGAAGGAGAAGGACAGAAGGAGAAGGACAGGAGGAGAAGGACAGAAGGAGAAGGACAGAAGGAGAAGGACAGGAGGAGAAGGACAGAAGGAGAAGGACAGGAGGAGAAGGACAGGAGGAGAAGGACAGGAGGAGAAGGACAGGAGAAGGACAGGAGAAGGACAGGAGGACACGAGGACAGGGGGACAGGAGGAGGACATGAGGACAGGAGGACAGAAGGACAGGAGGAAAGGAGGAGGGGAGGAGGACAGGAGGAGGACATGAGGACAGGAGGACATGAGGACAGGAGAAGGACATGAGGACAGGAGGAGGACATGAGGACAGGAGGAGAGACGGACAGGAGAAGAAGGACATAAGGACAGGAGGAGGACATGAGGACAGGAGGAGAGACGGACAGGAGAAGAAGGACAGGAGGACAGGAGGAGGACATGAGGACAGGAGGAGAGACGGACAGGAGAAGAAGGACAGGAGGACGACAGGAGGACAGGAGGAGGACATGACAGGAGGACAGAAGGACAGGAGGAGGACGGGAGGACAGGAGGAAAGGAGGAAAGGAGGAGGACAGGAGGACAGGAGGAGGACATGAGGACAGGAGGAGGACATGAGGACAGGAGGAGAGACGGACAGGAGAAGAAGGACAGGAGGACGACAGGAGGACAGGAGGAGGACATGAGGACAGGAGGGCTGAGGCGGTGCTGGACTACCTGCCAGGCTCTGAGCGAAGGAGGACCCCAGCCTGAAGAAGTCCCTGATGGTCTGCAGCCTCTTGAGGAAGAAGACGTCCTCCATCAGCTGCCGCTGGCTGGGACTGTCCAGGAGGTGGAGCTGCATGGCCCGAGCCTCCCTCAACACATCCACCTTCCTCCAGGAGGGGGGCACCTCCAGAGAGCTGAGCTGAGGGGGGGGGGGGGGGGGGGTGTTAGTCCAGAGCAGGGGTTCAGCCTCTGCTGCTGGGCGGGGCTGCTACCTTCTCCGCCAGCTGTCCGAAGGCCGCCTCCAGCTGAGTGAACATCCCGTCGAAGGCCACCAGCAGCATCTGTCCCGCGGACATCTTGGGGGGGTCCCGGCCCGGCCCGTCCACACCGCGGGGCTGGATCAGCTCCGAGTACTGGACCCGCAGCATCCTGACCAAACGGGGACGAGGGTTTAGGAGGCGTGGCCCCGGCCGCCGTGGCGTGGCGAGGAGCTCGGGGCACCTGGTGACGTGCAGGCAGTGGCTGCGGTCCCGGTCCCGGTCCTGGTCCAGGCCCGTGCTGGACTGCAGACCGTCGGCCAGACCCCGCAGGCCCAGGCCGTCGGAGCTCTGCTCCACCAGCTGCTCCAGCTCGGCCAGCATGGCCTCCAGCGTGGCCTCGCCCTTCACCATGCAGCGCAGCGCCTCGGGGAAGATGATCTGACGGAAGTTGGTGTTGAGCTCCTGCAGGGGAACATTGCTGAGACCCGGCCCACACAGAGCCCCGTGCTTCGGCCAGACCGGCGGCTCACCTGCAGGCAGGTGTAGACGGCGTTGGCCAGGTAGACGGCCTGCGAGGTGGCCGCGGGCGCAGGCAGCTCCAGGTCGTGAGGCAGCAGCGTGCAGCGCTGCAGCAGCGTGGCCAGGGCGCCCACGTTCCCCATCATGGTGCACAGCTCCTCCAGGAACCACACTCCGTCCCGAGACGTCAGGTCCAGCAGCTGCTCTCCGGCGCTGGCCGCTGCCGCCTCCATCACCAGGTTCCTCCTGGAACCACACCACACGTTTCCCCGCTGCTGCTGCTGCACAGCCTCAGCTACAACCACCCTGCTGCTGCTGCTGCTGCACAGCCTCAGCTACAACCACCCTGCTGCTGCTGCTGCACAGCCTCAGCTACAACCACCCTGCTGCTGCTGCACAGCCTCAGCTACAACCACCCTGCTGCTGCTGCACAGCCTCAGCTACAACCACCCTGCTGCTGCTGCACAGCCTCAGCTATAACCACCCTGCTGCTGCTGCTGCTGCACAGCCTCAGCTACAACCACTGTGGCCCGGGGTCAACAGTTGTGATTGGCCCTAGTGTAAGAAGCCCCGCCCCTCCTGCCCAGCACAGAGAGTGAAGAGAGAGAGACCTGCAGAGGGTGCAGAGGGCGGAGGTGATGATGGCGGCCAGGCTGTGGGACCCCGGGTCGGCGTTCTCCCTCAGGAACACGCTGATGCAGTGCTGGATCTCCTGCAGCTGCTCCTCGCAGGCCGCCGCCGTCGTCCCCTCCGCCTTCAGGCGCTCCGCCTGGTGCAGCACTCGCTCGTTGGCCTCGGCCGCCTGGTGCTGCAGCGCCAGCTCCACGTTGGGGAGGAAGAGGCAGGAGGAGGGGGGCTGGGGGGCCAACAGGACCTCGTACCTGCAAACACACACAGTTACAGTCTGACGAGGACCGGGGCTCGGGACCAGGGTCCAGGTGGACCAGGGTCCAGGTGCAGGGGGTGTCAGTGGGGTTCAGTATTTGAAGGATCATGTCTGCAGGAGGTTCCAGTGAACCGAGCCAACGAGCTGAAACACCCTGAGCTGCAGCTGGAGGGTCACAAGAACCACATTAGTGTTTGACCCCAGGAGGTCCCGTCAAGCTCTGGAGTGTGTGTGTGTGTGTGTGTGTGTGTGTGTGTGTGTGTGTGTGTGTGTGTGTGTGTGTGTGTGTGTGTGTGTGTGTGTGTGTGTGTGTCTCTCCCTCCACAGAGACAAAGATTCTCGATTACTGAGAGAGTTCACTCTGTTCATTCCACTATGACACCAAACCTCCAGCTGCTGAGGCCGACAGAGGGGAGCCTCTCCAGCTGCTGAGGCCCGACAGAGGGGAGCCTCTCCAGCTGCTGAGGCCCGACAGAGGGGAGCCTCTCCAGCTGCTGAGGCCCGTCAGAGGGGAGCCTCTCCAGCTGCTGAGGCCCGACAGAGGGGAGCCTCTCCAGCTGCTGAGGCCCGTCAGAGGGGAGCCTCTCCAGCTGCTGAGGCCCGTCAGAGCGGAGCCTCTCCAGCTGCTGAGGCCCGTCAGAGCGGAGCCTCTCCAGCTGCTGAGGCCCGACAGAGGGGAGCCTCTCCAGCTGCTGAGGCCCGTCAGAGGGGAGCCTCTCCAGCTGCTGAGGTCCGTCAGAGGGGAGCCTCTCCAGCTGCTGAGGCCCGTCAGAGGGGAGCCTCTCCAGCTGCTGAGGCCCGTCAGAGGGGAGCCTCTCCAGCTGCTGAGGCCCGACAGAGCGGAGCCTCTCCAGCTGCTGAGGCCCGACAGAGCGGAGCCTCTCCAGCTGCTGAGGCCCGTCAGAGCGGAGCCTCTCCAGCTGCTGAGGCCCGACAGAGCGGAGCCTCTCCAGCTGCTGAGGCCCGACAGAGCGGAGCCTCTCCAGCTGCTGAGGCCCGACAGAGGGGAGCCTCTCCAGCTGCTGAGGCCCGACAGAGCGGAGCCTCTCCAGCTGCTGAGGCCCGACAGAGGGGAGCCTCTCCAGCTGCTGAGGCCCGTCAGAGGGGAGCCTCTCCAGCTGCTGAGGCCCGACAGAGCGGAGCCTCTGGTCATCCAGCGTGCTGCAGCAGGGCGCTGAGGCCAGCAGAATGTTCATGTCATGCATGGTGTGATGTGGTGTTGCGGCGGCCGGTCCCTACTGGCGGTAGATGTGCTGGCAGCGCTCCACCGTCATGTCCCCCAGCAGCTCCTCCAGCCAGCTCTTCCACTGGTGGGCCCGGTGGTGCAGCAGGGTGGTGCGCGGGTACAGCAGGGCCACGGTGGCGTAGCTGTGCAGCTGCTCCAGGCAGCCCCGCAGCGTGGCGCGGCGCTGCTGCAGCAGGGAGCTCACCTCCGCCTCCAGGCTCTCGCACTGACCGATCAGGTGCGCCTGGCCGGCGTTCTGCAGGAAGGCGGTGGCCGGCACGTAGCTGGGAGGACCTGGAAGAGCAGCGGGGGGGGGGGGGGGACAGGTTAGTGACGGGCCGGAGGAGATACTTTGTTTTCTCCTTTTCTAAAACGCACGTTGTGTGGAATGTTGCATTAAAAGGCTCATTTGTTCTACACTCTTGTTTTGACGGGCCCGCAGGAAGTGACACTGGTCTCTACGTGACCGTCTGTCCCCACTGTGGACACTGACCCAGGTCGATGGGGCTGCTGATGTCCTGCAGCAGGCCGCCCAGCTGCGAGGCCTCCAGGCTGGAGAACGCCGCCTGGTACTGGGAGATCCACTGGTCCAGGTCGGCCAGCTTGCTCCGGACGGCGTCCTGCACCGTGTGCTGCCTGGACTGCAGCTGGGTGTGTTCAGAGTACCTGCAGGGGGGACAGGGGGGACAGGGGGGACCGCTCAGACCCCCGGTGCTGCGCTGGAACACCTCAAAGGTCTTTTCATGCAAAGAGCAGGAAGTTTCAGCTTCTGCAGGAAGTCTTTTAGCAGCTCATCATTTATCACTCGCCGACGGGTGAAAGACGTTTTTAACACCCGTCTCAGCCCTGCTGCTCTTTCCTCTGCTTCATGGGTTGATAAAGAATCCCAGCTGTTTCAGGTTTTACCACATTCAGTAGTTTTGAGCCGTTTCAGCCAAGTGGAGCCTTTTAGACATGTTGGCTGTTTGCTGGAAGAGTTCTTCCAGGGGAACCAGTAGAAGTCTCCAGGCTTTGGTTGTAATCCTCGGTCTCTAACGAGGCGCAGACTGAAAGTCCACATGTACTAGCTGCAGATTTTACATTCACTTTGTCAGCTTGAACTGGAGGACCAGGTCCCGGTGAAAGAGTCTATGAACCAGTTTAACGGTGTGATTTAAAGAGAGGCACAGCGGCAGCTTGCAGGTCTCTGAAATCATTGTTTGATCCCCTGATGTGCTTCAATCAGAGGAATGAAAGCCGTGTCAGGCTAACGTCAGCTAGCATGCTCAGTTTCTGCTGCTTCCTTGTTGAGTCAACACGAGGGTGGAGGGGTGTAGGTGGTGTAGACCTACCTGTGCCCCAGGGTGAGGACCAGGTGGTGGTGTAGACCTACCTGTGCCCCAGGGTGAGGACCAGGTGGTGGTGGTGTAGACCTACCTGTGCCCCAGGGTGAGGACCAGGTGGTGGTGTAGACCTACCTGTGCCCCAGGGTGAGGACCAGGTGGTGGTGTAGACCTACCTGTGCCCCAGGGTGAGGACCAGGTGGTGGTGGTGTAGACCTACCTGTGCTCCAGGGTGAGGACCAGGTGGTCTGGGTGCTTGTCGGCCCCCTCCAGGAAGACGACCTCGTCCCTCAGCTTGTCCTGCAGCTTCTCCCCCTGACGGAGCAGCTCCTGCAGCACCAGGTACTCCTCCACCGCCTCCTCCACCTGCGGGAGCACCGCCAGCATCTCGTCGCGGTTCTTGAACCAGTTGACCTGCACACAGAGGGAGGGTGAGTGGACAGTGGGCGGGGCCTCGGGGGGGCGGGGCCTCACTGCTGCCGTCACCTTGATCTCGGCCACCCTGGAGGAGAAGAGCGAGCGCGTGATGTCCCTCTCCATCTCCCTCTTGCTCTTCTTGCTGTCCGCCTGCTGGCCCCCTCCCCCGTACACGGCCCCCGCGAAGCCCACCTCCCCCCCGGCGGTCCAGTCCACCAGGGGGTCGTAGACGAAGGCCTCCAGCAGGGTCAGCAGGGTCTCTCGGCCCCGACGCATGATCTGGATCACCTGGAGACACAGACCTCATCGTGTTGGTCCATCTGGACACAAACCGTCCGCTGCTCTACTCAGTTATTTATTATTTGTTCATGTTATGTCACTTCACTATACATATATATATCATTTGTCATCCAGACATGAACAAAAGGCAACAGAGAGAAGATTAATCCCCCCCCCCCCCCCCCCCTCTTGTCGTACAGTTCTACAGTTAGTCACATTTTTTTCCAATTCTCAGTTTCAGTTGTCAGACTGGAACTCGTCCTGATGCCACAGTTTAGCAGTGAAGCAGCTTCTGATACCAGATTCATGTCAATTGATCAATTTCCCTCCAAATAGTCCAACTCATGAATTCAAACGGATTTCTCCTGACCGTCTGAACCTTTCATGGCCCCGCCCACCAGGAGAACGCTAACCCTGCCGGAGCACCGAATGACCAAAAGGACAATGACCAAGAGGAAGTGAATGGAGTGACGGCAGCTGGCGGCGGCGGCGGTCATGTTGAGGCCGACCTGTTCACAGGACAGCCTGAAGATGCCCTCCACCCCGGTGACCCCCAGAGCCGTCTCGATGTTGTGGGTCATCCTGAACGGCACTTTCTCTGGCACACGCAGACTTTTCCCTACAAACACACAAGGTTTGAACACATTTTGAGGTCATGAGGCACCGAGCAGGAGAAAAACACACAAACCGCTGGCTGCAGTCTTTCCAGAAGAAGAATCGGGAAAAAGAAGAACAAGGTGGCAGAAGTGATCTGACACCAGGTGTACAGTCTGAACACAGTGAAACCAGAACGGCGTGGACACCAACCTTTCTCAAAGCACACGTTGTAGTCGATGTGCACCACCTCCCCGCTGCTCATGTCGATCAGCACGTTGTCCAGGTGGCGGTCCCCCAGCCCGATGATGTAGCCCACCATGGACATGACGGCCGTGGACCGGGCGTACGACTGGGGGGGTAAAACAAGGTCAGTATGACTGGGGGGGTATAACAAGGTCAGTACGACTGGGGGGGTATAACAAGGTCAGTACGACTGGGGGGGTATAACAAGGTCAGTACGACTGGGGGGGTATAACAAGGTCAGTACGACTGGGGGGGGTATAACAAGGTCAGTACCACTGGGGGGGTATAACAAGGTCAGTACGACTGGGGGGGGTATAACAAGGTCAGTACAACTGGGGGGGTAAAACAAGGTCAGTACGACTGGGGGGGTATAACAAGGTCAGTACGACTGGGGGGGGTATAACAAGGTCAGTACGACTGGGGGGGGTATAACAAGGTCAGTACGACTGGGGGGGTATAACAAGGTCAGTACGACTGGGGGGGGGTATAACAAGGTCAGTACGACTGGGGGGGGGTATAACAAGGTCAGTACGACTGGCGGGTTTATAACAAGGTCAGTACGACTGGGGGGGTATAACAAGGTCAGTACGACTGGCGGGTTTATAACAAGGTCAGTACGACTGGGGGGGTATAACAAGGTCAGTACGACTGGGGGGGGTATAACAAGGTCAGTACGACTGGGGGGGTATAACAAGGTCAGTACCACTGGGGGGGTATAACAAGGTCAGTACCACTGGGGGGGTATAACAAGGTCAGTACGACTGGGGGGGTAAAACAAGGTCAGTACGACTGGGGGGGTAAAACAAGGTCAGTACGACTGGGGGGGTATAACAAGGTCAGTACGACTGGGGGGGTAAAACAAGGTCAGTACGACTGGGGGGGTATAACAAGGTCAGTACGACTGGGGGGGGTATAACAAGGTCAGTACGACTGGGGGGGGTATAACAAGGTCAGTACGACTGGGGGGGTATAACAAGGTCAGTACCACTGGGGGGGTATAACAAGGTCAGTACGACTGGGGGGGTATAACAAGGTCAGTACGACTGGGGGGGTATAACAAGGTCAGTACAACTGGGGGGGTTTAACAAGGTCAGTACGACTGGGGGGGTATAACAAGGTCAGTACGACTGGGGGGGTATAACAAGGAGGAAGGTGGTGAGGACGGTGGTGAGGACGGTGGTGAGGACGGTGGTGAGGACGGTGGTGAGGAAGGTGGTGAGTCGGGTGGTGAGGAAGGTGGTGAGGACGGTGGTGAGGAAGGTGGTGAGTCGGGTGGTGAGGAAGGTGGTGAGGACGGTGGTGAGGAAGGTGGTGAGGAAGGTGGTGAGTCGGGTGGTGAGGAAGGTGGTGAGGACGGTGGTGAGGAAGGTGGTGAGGACGGTGGTGAGGAAGGTGGTGAGGACGGTGGTGAGGAAGGTGGTGAGGAAGGTGGTGAGGAAGGTGGTGAGGAAGGTGGTGAGGACGGTGGTGAGGAAGGTGGTGAGGACGGTGGTGAGGAAGGTGGTGAGGAAGGTGGTGAGTCGGGTGGTGAGGAAGGTGGTGAGGACGGTGGTGAGGAAGGTGGTGAGGACGGTGGTGAGGAAGGTGGTGAGGAAGGTGGTGAGGAAGGTGGTGAGGAAGGTGGTGAGGAAGGTGGTGAGGAAGGTGGTGAGGAAGGTGGTGAGGACGGTGGTGAGGACGGTGGTGAGGACGGTGGTGAGGAAGGTGGTGAGGACGGTGGTGAGGACGGTGGTGAGGACGGTGGTGAGGACGGTGGTGAGGAAGGTGGTGAGGACGGTGGTGAGGAAGGTGGTGAGGAAGGTGGTGAGGACGGTGGTGAGGAAGGTGGTGAGGACGGTGGTGAGGACGGTGGTGAGGAAGGTGGTGAGGACGGTGGTGAGGACGGTGGTGAGGACGGTGGTGAGGACGGTGGTGAGGACGGTGGTGAGGACGGTGGTGAGGACGGAGCAGTCACACACTGTGATTACCTGAGTGACCCTCCACCACTCGCTGGGGGTGGTGCAGGAGCACCACAGCTCCTTGGCCAGCAGGGTGGAGGGCGTGGCCTCCATCAGCTCCTTCAGCACCTCCTTCATGACGCCCAGGGGCCAGTCCCTCCGGGTCACGTCCAGACTCAGCCCCACGGCCTTCAGGGCGGGCCCGATGCGGCTGTAGTAGAGCTCGCTGGGGCGGGGCACCGGGGGGACGGGCTGCTGGGGGAAGGAGTCTTGAGCCTGGGCGGAGAGGGGACAGTCCGTTGGGGACGAGGGGGGACGGGGGGACCTCCGACGGGCCGGGACCTCACCTTCTGCGCCTGCTGCACCGCCTCCCGCTGCTGCCAGCGCTTGTACAGGCCGAAGAGGGGCGTGGCCCCGTCCACCCACTGGATGAGCCCGGACCGGGTGCCCAGCGGCGTGACGGAGTAGTGGCGGGCGTGGAAGTGTGGCTGCTCCTGCTGGTTGACCTTGGTGAACATGGTGTTGACGATGGACAGGAACTGCATGATGCGCTCGTCCAGGTGCAAGTCCTCCAGCCCTGCGAGACGCAACACAAGGTGCAGACGCTCAGCGTCCCTCAGCGTCAACGAGCCCGAGGACAGTGACGCTCCGTACCTTTGAACAGGTAGGGGTAGTTGTTCCCATCAGAGCCCAGGAAGAACAGCTTCTTGGGCTTGGTCTTGGTGGGCAGGATGGTGATGGTGTTGCCCACGCTCTGGATGGTGACGGCGTCCGACGCCGACGCCTCCCCGGGCAGAGCCATCTCAGTGGAGGCCATGGAGGCCAGGCGGGGGCTGATCTCGTCCAGGTGCAGCAGGTAGCTCGCTCTCTTCTGGGCGCGCTGCTGCAGGCTCATCATGATCTGGGCACCAGGCACACCGAGGGTTAATACAGGCCAGCTGGCAGCACACCAGGGAGGGTCAGGGTCGGGTCAGGGTCAGGGACGGGGTCAGGGTCAGGGTCAGGGTCAGGGTCAGGGTCAGGGTCAGGGAGGGTGAGGGTCAGGGAGGGTGAAGGTGAGGGTGAGGGTCAGGGTCAGGGTCAGGGTCGGGGTCGGGGAGGGTGAGGGTGAGAGTGAGGGTGAGGGTCGGGGTCAGGGAGGGTGAGGGTGAGGGAGGGTGAGGGTGAGGGTGAGGGTCAGGGTCAGGGAGGGTGAGGGTGAGGGTGAGGGTGAGGGTGAGGGTCAGGGTCAGGGTCAGGGAGGGGGAGGGTGAGGGTGAGGGAGGGTGAGGGTGAGGGTCAGGGTGAGGGAGGGGGATGGTCAGGGAGGGTCAGGGGTCAGGACGGCCTCCCACCTGCTTGAAGGGCAGCCAGCTGCTGGCGGGGTTGGCGGGGTTGTTGGGGCTCCTCAGGCGTTCCAGGGCCGAGGTGAGGGCGTCGCCGTACGTCTGCTGGAACCAGGTCTCGTGAGGCGTCTCTGCCGGCGCCGCCGTGATGCTGCACACGTGGTCCAGGGCGAAGACCACGGGACGCATCAGGGCCGAGTGCTTCTCACGCATGATGGCCGTCTTCTGGTCCCTGCAGCACACAGCTCAGCCTGAACACTAGAGTCTCTTTACCGTCTGCTTCCCTACGTGTTCTACTGGAGTCTCTCCACCGTCTGCTTCCCAACATGTTCTACTGGAGTCTCTCCACCGTCTGCTTCCCAACATGTTCTACTGGAGTCTCTCCACCGTCTGCTTCCCTACGTGTTCTACTGGAGTCTCTCCACCGTCTGCTTCCCTACGTGTTCTACTGGAGTCTCTCCACCGTCTGCTTCCCAACGTGTTCTACTGGAGTCTCTCCACCGTCTGCTTCCCTACGTGTTCTACTGGAGTCTCTCCACCGTCTGCTTCCCTACATGTTCTACTGGAGTCTCTCCACCGTCTGCTTCCCAACGTGTTCTACTGGAGTCTCTCCACCGTCTGCTTCCCTACATGTTCTACTGGAGTCTCTCCACCGTCTGCTTCCCAACATGTTCTACTGGAGTCTCTCTACCGTCTGCTTCCCTACATGTTCTACTGGAGTCTCTCTACCGTCTGCTTCCCTACGTGTTCTACTGGAGTCTCTCCACCGTCTGCTTCCCAACGTGTTCTACTGGAGTCTCTCCACCGTCTGCTTCCCTACGTGTTCTACTGGAGTCTCTCCACCGTCTGCTTCCCTACATGTTCTACTGGAGTCTCTCCACCGTCTGCTTCCCTACATGTTCTACTGGAGTCTCTCCACCGTCTGCTTCCCAACGTGTTCTACTGGAGTCTCTCCACCGTCTGCTTCCCTACATGTTCTACTGGAGTCTCTCCACCGTCTGCTTCCCTACATGTTCTACTGGAGTCTCTCCACCGTCTGCTTCCCAACATGTTCTACTGGAGTCTCTCCACCGTCTGCTTCCCTACGTGTTCTACTGGATTCTCTCTACCGTCTGCTTCCCAACGTGTTCTACTGGAGTCTCTCCACCGTCTGCTTCCCAACATGTTCTACTGGAGTCTCTCCACCGTCTGCTTCCCTACGTGTTCTACTGGATTCTCTCCACCGTCTGCTTCCCTACGTGTTCTACTGGAGTCTCTCCACCGTCTGCTTCCCAACATGTTCTACTGGAGTCTCTCCACCGTCTGCTTCCCTACGTGTTCTACTGGATTCTCTCCACCGTCTGCTTCCCTACGTGTTCTACTGGAGTCTCTCCACCGTCTGCTTCCCTACATGTTCTACTGGAGTCTCTCCACCGTCTGCTTCCCAACGTGTTCTACTGGAGTCTCTCCACCGTCTGCTTCCCTACATGTTCTACTGGAGTCTCTCCACCGTCTGCTTCCCTACGTGTTCTACTGGAGTCTCTCTACCGTCTGCTTCCCAACATGTTCTACTGGAGTCTCTCCACCGTCTGCTTCCCAACGTGTTCTACTGGAGTCTCTCCACCGTCTGCTTCCCTACATGTTCTACTGGAGTCTCTCCACCGTCTGCTTCCCAACGTGTTCTACTGGATTCTCTCTACCGTCTGCTTCCCAACGTGTTCTACTGGAGTCTCTCCACCGTCTGCTTCCCAACGTGTTCTACTGGAGTCTCTCCACCGTCTGCTTCCCAACGTGTTCTACTGGAGTCTCTCCACCGTCTGCTTCCCTACGTGTTCTACTGGAGTCTCTCCACCATCTGCTTCCCAACATGTTCTACTGGAGTCTCTCCACCGTCTGCTTCCCTACGTGTTCTACTGGATTCTCTCTACCGTCTGCTTCCCTACGTGTTCTACTGGAGTCTCTCCACCGTCTGCTTCCCAACGTGTTCTACTGGAGTCTCTCCACCGTCTGCTTCCCAACGTGTTCTACTGGAGTCTCTCCACCGTCTGCTTCCCTACGTGTTCTACTGGAGTCTCTCCACCGTCTGCTTCCCAACGTGTTCTACTGGAGTCTCTCCACCGTCTGCTTCCCAACGTGTTCTACTGGAGTCTCTCCACCGTCTGCTTCCCAACATGTTCTACTGGAGTCTCTCCACCGTCTGCTTCCCAACATGTTCTACTGGAGTCTCTCCACCGTCTGCTTCCCAACATGTTCTACTGGAGTCTCTCCACCGTCTGCTTCCCTACGTGTTCTACTGGAGTCTCTCCACCGTCTGCTTCCCAACGTGTTCTACTGGAGTCTCTCCACCGTCTGCTTCCCAACGTGTTCTACTGGAGTCTCTCCACCGTCTGCTTCCCTACGTGTTCTACTGGAGTCTCTCCACCGTCTGCTTCCCTACGTGTTCTACTGGAGTCTCTCCACCGTCTGCTTCCCAACGTGTTCTACTGGAGTCTCTCCACCGTCTGCTTCCCTACGTGTTCTACTGGAGTCTCTCCACCGTCTGCTTCCCTACGTGTTCTACTGGAGTCTCTCCACCGTCTGCTTCCCAACGTGTTCTACTGGAGTCTCTCCACCGTCTGCTTCCCTACGTGTTCCACTGGTCCTCACTAGTTTCTAGGAGGTTCCAGCTGACTGCTACCTTTGCTTGCTTCACATTCAGTAGTAGTTTGATGACTAAGGTTTATTCTGACTGAGTAACCCTACACGTGACCGGAGCTGTTAGACAGAGACGTGTTTCTACCACGAGTTATTTCTGTAAAGAAAAGCCAGTTTGGCAGCTTGATGAAGGAAACGTCAGCATCAGACTGGAAAAGCATTGAGATCTGCAGATTGTGAGTCACATGACTGGTATGGTGTCACGGCGGCGTGCTCACCTGCGCAGCGTGTTGTTGTTCTGCACCCTCTTGACCTCGTCCTCCAGCTGCTGAATCCTGCGCAGGACGTGCATGTGCTGCTGCTGCAGGACGCCCAGCCACAGCTCATCCCACAGCAGAGTCACCCTGCGCAGCTCGCCCACCAGCTGCTGCACCTGAAGGCCCCGGGGCACCGGAGGTGAGTCTCTCTCTCTCTCACTCACACCCCCCCACACCCCCCCCCCCACCACCCCCCCACCACACAGAGCAGCTCCTACCTGCAGCACCATGGTGGGGTTGGCTCCAGACAGCTTCTCCACGATCTTGCTGTAGCAGTCCTGCATCATGGCCTGGTCCTGACTGGAGCAGGTGGTCAGCTCGTCTGGACCCCCCCCGCCCCCCCCCCCCCCCTGGCCGCCCTCCAGCTGCTCCTCCTCCTCCTCGTCGCCCAGCTCCTCTCCCTGCATGCTGCCCAGGAAGGAGGGCAGCGCCGCCGGCAGCTTGCTTCCTGCAGTCACATGGTGTGGTTAAGACGCTGTGACCCCCGAGGACCAGGGAGTCCTTCTGGAGGCCCCCCTGCAGCCTCACCTGCGTTCTGAGCCTCTCCTCCCAGGGAGATGGAGCCCACGATGGCCGGGTACAGGATGAGATGGGGGGAGTCCTGGGCCACCCGGCACAGCAGGCTGCAGATGCTCTGGCGGATGTAGGCCTCTGGGTGGTTGAGCCGGGAGAAGAGCTGAGGGATGATGCCTGAGGAGGACAGTGGAGTCACATCACTTCTTCATCCCGTCTGTTGCAGCAGTCACATGAACTATACTGGTGCTAATTGACCAGTACAAATAACAATGGGGTGTTGATGTGGAGCTCCAGAAAGTCATACTATCGAGTCCAACAATGGCCGACAGCTCTGGACAGTGAAATGTATCTGCAGAAGATTAGAATTCATTTGACTTTACTTTAAAAGCTTCCTTGATCCCAAAATAGAACTGAAGCTAGTGCATTTTAATGCATTTCTTCTTTTTTTAAATGGTGAAGCACTCAGCTGCATTGAATGGTTGAAATGTGTTTAATTGAGTTATTAGTGAGTTTTCAGATCCATCAGATCAAACAAACCTCACTGGTGTACGAGTCACACTCATTCAAAGGAACTGCTCCGTGGACAATCCAGGTTCAGAACCTTCCGTTTCTCTCTGAACTCTTCCTGATTCACATTCTATCATTTGAGGAGACAATTTCCTTGCTCTTTCAGCCTAGATTGTGTTGCCATGGAGGTTTTGACTGCAGCTGGTATGTAGAGATGTTCCATATAAAGGAGGAGTGATGATATTTCAGTGTGTCCGGACCAGGATGTGTCCTACCCCTCCACGGCGCCGTAGGGGTGGAGGCTAAACCCAGTTCCAGCCCCTCCCTCAGCTCCCCGGCGTGCTTCACCAGGAGGCGGAGGAGACGCAGCGTTGCCATGACGATGGTGTCATCGTTGCTCTGCTTGCTGTTGTGGCAGGACAGCAGCAGTTTGGGGTGGTCCTCGTCCACGGGGGCCTGAGACACACCGGGGCGTTAGGCTGTGTGACCCTGGAGGACACCGCCGTCCAGCAGGGGGACCTCACCTGTCCCGCGTTGAGCTTCAGGAAGGTGAAGTAGGCCTGGCACGAGACCCGGTAGAGGCCGAAGACGCGGTCCACCACCCGCCTCCACACCCGGATCAGACCCTCGGTGACCAGCTGCCCCGCCTCCCCCAACCAGGGGCAGGAGGCGGTGAGCTGGCGCCAGATCACGTCCACCATGTCGTCCTCGTCGTCCTCCTGCTGCAGAGCCATGTCCTCATCCTGAGCAGCGCAGCAGGACGTGGTTAGCACCTGAAGAGACCCCCCTGCCGCTCACCTGAAGCCACCAGAGGTGTAGAGACCTCACCTGAAGCTATCAGAGGTGTAGAGACCCCCCCCTGCCGCTCACCTGAAGCTACCAGAGGTGTAGAGACCCCCCTGCCGCTCACCTGAACTACCAGAGGTGTAGAGACCCCCCTGCCGCTCACCTGAAGCTACCAGAGGTGTAGAGACCCCCCCTGCCGTTCACCTGAAGCTACCAGAGGTGTAGAGACCCCCCCTGCCGCTCACCTGAAGCTACCAGAGGTGTAGAGACCCCCCCTGCCGCTCACCTGAAGCTACCAGAGGTGTAGAGAGACCCTGCCGCTCACCTGAAGCTACCAGAGGTGTAGAGACCCCCCTGCCGTTCACCTGAAGCTACCAGAGGTGTAGAGACCCCCCCTGCCGTTCACCTGAAGCTACCAGAGGTGTAGAGACCCCCCTGCCGTTCACCTGAAGCTACCAGAGGTGTAGAGACCCCCTGCCGCTCACCTGAAGCTACCAGAGGTGTAGAGACCCCCCTGCCGCTCACCTGAAGCTACCAGAGGTGTAGAGACCCCCCTGCTGCTCACCTGAAGCTACCAGAGGTGTAGAGACCCCCCCTGCTGCTCACCTGTATGCCAGTGGGTCGACACATGGCCTGGCCCAGGATGCTGCAGATGGTGTCCTTGTCTTCCTGGCTGGTGGTGGCCGGCAGCAGCTCCTCGATCTCCTTCTTTTCTCCGGAGAGGAGAGGAATTCCTTCGCCTTGACTGGAGAGAGCAGAACAAGGTTCACAGTGTTTTACTGACGTCATGTGAGATGTGATGCAGCCAGACCATCAACACCTCCAGGTTCAAATCTCTCGTCACGTTTCCTTTTCAAGCACCAACATTCCACCACTCCACCACTCCATTCACCTCCAGAACCTTTTTCTATTTTAATCATACTGTAATTCCCCTTTACTGGATGGACCCATAGCAGGTGGATCATCTTTATGGAATATGGGGAAACCAGGATACAGAGGAAACCCACGCACACTGAAAGGCTCAGGCTGGATTTGAACCCATGACCTTTTCGCTGAGTCGAGAGTGCAAACCACTGTTAGCGTGGCCCCACCTCACCTGTCCTGCACTGGGCAGCAAGCTGAACCTGATCTAAAGCTCAAACCATCAGGACTTGTGTAAAGACATGGAGTTTTGACGGGAAGTCTCAGACTTTCAGCTGCTGGCTGCTTTCTTTTGTCTTGACCTGGTGTGTGCCCCCCCCCCCCTCACCTGGCGTTGTCCACCACCTTGCGGCCCCAGCGGTAGGCCCAGCTGGCCAGGGCCGCCCAGGACTTGGCCACCTCTGGAGCCAGGCTGGTGGAGAGCTGGTAGAGCTGACCCAGGACGAAGTCCGGCTCCCCGACGCCCACGTTCACTGAGCGGAGAGCAAGCAGAGGCTGGTCAGGGCGGCCGGACCCCTCCAGGGAAACATGTGGGTGCTCTGCTCTTACCGGAGGTCTCCACGGTGATGTGGGGGATGCCCTGGTCCTCCAGGGGGAGCTCCAGCAGGGCGGCGATGTTCCTGCTCAGAGGAGACATGCTGCCCGGGGCTGTGGAGGAATTCAGCACTCCTGAGTTCTTCACCACCTGGAAGAAAAAGCAGGATTCCAGGTTCCTCCTGAACAATGGTCGACGTCTTCTCCGCCTTTCAAGAGGTACAAGTGGGACGTTACATTGGTTTAATCATTTCCCAGGTCTGCAGGAAGCAGCACAGTAAAAATGACAGTGTTGAAACTGCAACGAAATGGGGAGAGTTCCCTCCTGACATGGGGGGGGGGGGGGGTCTATTCATGAGCCCAACAGGTCTTCCATGCAGCTGACTGCCTTCCAGGCCAAGGAGACTGATGTGGACAGTAACTACACGGAGACATGTCCTCCCGGCCCTGGAGGAAGGACGACCACACCTCAGCCACCATCCTGAGCTTTGTGAACAGGAAATAGAAGATCTCAGCGTTAAGACAGGGAAGGAAGCTGAAGGGATCCAACGTCTTCATTAATGGACACCTGACGAAACTTAACGCCGACGAGGCCAGGGCGAGCTCACAAATCGAGAAATAAAAGAAGAAGAGAGCAGAGGTAAATAAGGTTTATACACAGAACATCCCCAAAAAATTACTTTTCCTCAAACAAAGACTAGGAAGTGGGAGGCAACTCAACTAAACTGCTGAAAAAACAACATTTACAAACTGAGGGCTCCTCACACAAGATGAACAGGAGATCAAACACAAAGATAGCCAGAAGTGACGGATGCCTTCAACATTCACCGCTACTTGCTGTGAAAAACTGTTTGCTTCCTTCCTGATTTCTGACTTTTCTGCACGTTTTCCACATCAAACAAATTTAAACATTAGTCAAAGACAAGTAAACCCAAGATACAGTTTTTAAATGAAGGCTTTTATAAATACAACATCAATTGGGACTCAAAATCAATGAACTGCTTGGTGTTTAATATACGTCAGGATTTAGGACAATTAAACTCCATCAATTCTGAATTAAAGCCAGTAACAGATGGAATGTGATAGCTGATGCAGGTACTGCACCAAGAGTATGAAGCTGGAGAGCAAAAGACTCAATTCATACCAAACACAACACATGCAAGCTTAAACACTTGGGAAAGGGACCGACAATATTGTGGGAGGCTTTTAAGAAAGAAGGAGTTAAAGTTAGTAGATCGAGTGGGAGCCACAGAGGGGAGCGGGTGAGTCCTTATTAAGATGTTCACTTTAGCCTATCAATCAAGGTTGGGGAAAAAAGCTGCTTTCAAAATGATGTGAAGGTTGAAGAGTTAAAGGGGTCTGACAGTGTCTATAGGAGAAGGTGAATACTGCCGTGGGAGAAGACCCTCCATCCTGCAGCACAGCGCTGTAGCACACCAGCTCATCCTGGCAGCTCCCAGAGAACACTCTGGATGGCCAGGCTGCTCACACCAGAGCACATGGAGAAACATCATTTCCCGCACTATGAAAGACCGTTTTGCGGGAATTGACGAAAATATGTGCAGTCCTGCAGTGAAATTCAGGCCCTGTTAAGAGCTCAGAAATAGAAAATATTCTTTCATACAATTGCCTGCTCAAGATACAAGTGTGTGTTGATTATTTCAGGTGCTGCAGACTAAAAACAGATGAGGACTACAGCCCACATGTTAGACATATAATAACAATATTAAACCTATTGACAGCTTGTGCAGCGTCAGCTGCTCTCCTCCAATCCCTGAAGAGGAAAGAAGCCACATGCCTGTTTGAGCTGCGGCGTCATGTCCTTCCAGTCGGCCAGCAGCCACTTGCAGAGCGTGAGCAGCGAGCGGCAGGCGGCGCCTTCGTTCTTCCCCACGTGGCAGTAGGACAGAGCAGCTCACTCAGCATCTCCATGGCGGTCAGGGCCTGACCTGTGGACACCATGCTGCTGCTCAGCGCCTCTCAATACGCCAGTCACATCAAAGACAGCGGTACATACCAGGTCTCACCACTAGAGGCCACCATACGACCACTCAGAGCTGCCACAGGAGAAGCTCATGACTCGGGAGGCACCGATCCACGTTTTTCACTTCTGATCCAATCCACATTCCTGAATTTGAATATCTGCCAAAACCAATACTATTCTGATACCTGAGCTGTTTGATTTGATATTATTATCATTAAAGTAGATTTTCTAGGAGGCAGTAAGAAACAGTCTCTACAGTAAAGTATGACATGTAGGAATGTTTGCATGTTTTCTCTCTGCAGACGACTTGAGGTCAGTAGAAGGTGAGAAAAGGAAGCAGGACAAAGTATTTTAGTTCCATGTGGACAATGTGGGGGGTCTGAGTGACGTCATCATCTCTAATAAAGTAGCTCTATGTTTAAAACCTCACAATCATTTTATTAATCCCTGGAGAAATTCTCCAGCGAGCAGCAGCAGCACCATGTTTCAGCTCTCAGCAGCTCCGCCCACTGGGACTATTTTCAGGGAGTTTAAGGTGGAGGAGGACGCAGCTTCACGGAGGTGTGAATCTCCTGCTGACAGCCAGGGGGCGCTGCTGCTCACTGATGCCTGGCTGCAGAGCGACGCCTCCCTGGACAACGGCTTGACAAACATCCACGTTGCTGCATTGATTTATGGTGTTCGAGTGTAAAATCCGCCCAAACAGCAACATGTTGCCATGAACAGCAGGACGGCACAGTGCTGCTACACTAGCCTGCTGGCTGGCTGAAAACTGTGGAATGGATTTCCTGACTCATCACTCCACGTCTCATTGAGACCCGCCTCCCTTCAGGAGATCCAGTCCAACGTTTGCAGCCAGCAGAGCGGCAGGGAGACACTGGAGTCTTTTCAGCAACAGTGAAGCAGACGAGGCTTCATGGATCAGAAATTTCTGATCTGTGAATTACGTAAGTATGGGAACCCGACACTGGGTCCCGACTCATTACTACTGAATTGAACCTTTTGGTAAAGATGTCAAAGCTCACCTGCACTCCTCAAGACTTTTGGCCTTCTCGATGTGGACCTCGGGCGCCCACCTCTCCCCCAGAGTGCCGTCCAGGCTGAGGTGTCTGAAGGCCCGGCTCAAGTCGTCTGGCTGCTCGTCTCCGTCTCACTGCACTGGCTCAGGAGGCGCGACGCCAGCGAGATGTTTCCCTTCTTACGGGCGAACTTGACGGCCATCAGACAAAGCTCCAACAGGTGGCTGTCGACGGAGGACGGGTAGCCTGCAGGACAATGCACATTCAAACAGGTATTACAATGTGTAAGAAAGTAACTTGGAGCCATAATATAGAAGAGTGGTTCTACATTTTTGACAGGTGCACTCCCTGGGGAAACCTCCAGGGGCCTCTTGTTGAAAACATTGGGTAGGACACCAACTAAAAGTGTACGTGTGTCCAAAAGATGATGTGATTCCTAAAACACTGCAGGTATTCTCTCTAGAGATCAGACTCCACCTGGAGGGCTACGACCACACCCTGCCTCTACACACCTCCCCATGAACGGTCAACAGGAAGTAGCACAAATCAACCTGCTGATCCATGGTATTGTACCAGCAATTGTGACAGAGAAGACCAAGACAAGGAATTTCACAGAGTGAAATAGGAACGGAGAGATCTGTGACTCCAGAGGTGGAGAAGAAGAAGAGTTGATGTGAAGGTGGAGGTCAGAGGAGGAGAGTGACTCCGTCATGGAGAGTCAGAGAGTGACTCCGGTCACCATCTTGTTCAATTCTTGTTCCTGCTCCTCCTGCTGCTAGCGTCAGTAGCTTCTAGTTCTATAGGTCTATTGGCCCTGCTCCTCCTGCTGCTAGCGTCAGTAGCTTCTAGTTCTATAGGTCTATGGCCCCCGCTCCTCCTGCTGCTAGCGTCAGTAGCTTCTAGTTCTATAGGTCTATGGCCCCGCTCCTCCTGCTGCTAGCGTCAGTAGCTTCTAGTTCTATAGGTCTATGGCCCCCGCTCCTCCTGCTGCTAGCGTCAGTTCCTGGTGTGGACGACAGGCCAGAAACATCTGGTTGAGGTGAACCAGGTTCCTGGTTGAGGTGAACCAGGTTCCTGGTTGAGGTGAACCAGGTTCCTGGTGTGGACGGACCCTGAGGACTTAAGAGTGCAATGGCCTGAAAGACTTGATAAATCCGGCCCCTGGCAGCTTTGGCCGGTCTCCATGGCGACACAGTTGTGGTGTTTATTTAGAAGCTGTGTTCCAGTGGCTGTGAACAAAGTGCAGCGTGCTAGCTGTGTTACCTCGCAGCTTGTGCAGGAGCTCCCTCTGGAACATGGTGTACCTCAGGGCCTGCAGGAACAGCTGCACATCCTGCTGCTTGCAGGAGCTCAGAGCGTCGCTGCACAGGGGGATCACACAGTCCTGCACACAAACACACCACACGATGGGTCCCTGGGGGGGGAGGGGGGGGTGGGGTGGTGGGTGAGGTAGTTAGTGAGGTGGTGGGGTGGTGGGTGAGGTAGTGAGGTGGTGGGGTGGTGAGGTAGAGGGTGAGGTGTGAGGTAGGTAGTGAGGTAGAGGGTGAGGTGGTGAGGTAGTGAGGTGGTGGGTGAGGTAGTGAGGTGGTGGGGTGGTGAGGTAGAGGGTGAGGTGGTGAGGTAGGTAGTGAGGTAGAGGGTGAGGTGGTGGGGTGGTGGGTGAGGTAGTGAGGTGGTGGGGTGGTGAGGTGGTGGGGTGGTGGGTGAGGTGGTGAGGTGGTGGGGTGGGTGAGGTGGTGAGGTAGAGGGTGAGGTGGTGAGGTAGGTAGTGAGGTAGAGGGTGAGGTGGTGAGGTTAGTGAGGTGGTGGGGTGGTGGGTGAGGTAGTGAGGTGGTGGGGTGGTGAGGTGGTGGGTGAGGTAGTGAGGTGGTGGGGTGGTGAGGTGGTGGGTGGTGAGGTGGTGGGGTGGTGGGGTGGTGAGGTGGTGAGGTAGAGGGTGAGGTGGTGAGGTAGGTAGTGAGGTAGTGAGGCGGTGAGGTAGTGGGTGATGTAGTGATGTAGTAGGTGAGGTAGTGAGCTAGAGGGTGAGGTGGTGGGCTACCTCCTGGCCACTCAGGGTGCCCTCCAGGGTGGCGGTGCAGTGCAGCTGCAGGGTGGGCAGGGTGGGCAGGGCGTCCGACAGGGTGAGGGTGGACAGACGGAGAGGACCCAGGCAGATACGTCCTGTTTGCTTGAGGCAGCGAACCAAGTGACTGCAGAGAGAGAGAGAGAGAGAGAGAGAGAGAGAGAGCTGAGGGGTGAGCTGCACTTCACCATGACACACCATCAGTCTGAGTTAAGGTCATGAGCCCTCACTCAGGGTGACTCACTCTGGGGTGGGCGGGGCTTTCTGGTCCTGCGGCTGATTGGCTCTGGCCATGGCGCTGACGGCGCTGCGCAGCAGCTGCACCTCGATGGCTCTCTGCAGCTCGCTGGGGTCTGGACTCATGGAGGGCAGCAGCCTCTTCATGTCTGCAACGAGCAACGGTCTGAGGAGGCTGTGTGTGTGTGTGTGTGTGTGTGTGTGTGTGTGTGTGTGTGTGTGTGTGTGTGTGTGTGTGTGTGGTGTGTGTGTGTGTGTGTGTGTGTGTGTGTGTGTGTTACCCAGCTTGTCCTTGCAGCTGCTCAGGGAGCTGTAGTCCTCCCCGGGCAGCAGCTCCAGCTGCACCCCACACTCCAGCAGGTCTCCGTCCTCGAAGCGACTCAGAGCCTGGACGTAGTGGAGGTCCGTCCTCAGGTGGATGCTCAGCGGCCCCCCCGGCGCCCTGCTTCAGCGTGGTGACGGTGCTCTGCCACTCCTTCACCGACGCCCAGTCGCACAGCGCCACGTAGCACTGGCAGGCCTTGTTAGCCAGGAAGCTAATGACTTCTGGAGAGCAGTCGCTGGATTTGAGCAGCACCGTCTTCCTGCTGTCACCTAGAGAGAGAGAGAGAGAGAGAGAGAAGAGAGAGAGAAAGAGAGAGAGAGAGAAGAGAGAAAGAGAAGAGAGAGAAGAAGAGAGAAGAGAGAAAGAGAGAGAGAGAAGAGAGAGAGAGAGAAGAGAGAGAGAGAAAAGAGAAAGAGAGAAGAGAAAGAGAGAAGAGAGAAAGAGAGAGAGGAGAAGAAAGAGAGAGAGAGAAAGAGAGAGAGAGAGAAAGAGAGAAGAGAAAGAGAAGAGAGAGAGAAAGAGAGAGAAGAGAGACAGAGAGAGAGACGAGAGAAAGAGAGAAAGAGAGAAGATACAGAGAGAGAGAGACAGACAGAAAGAGAAGAGAGAGACAGAGACAGAGAAGAGACAGAGACAGAGAGAGAGACAGAGAAGAGAGACAGAGACAGAGAGAGAGACAGGACGAGATCGAGAGAGAGAGAGACAGAGAAGACAGAGAGAGAGAGGACAGAGACAAGAGAGAAGAGACAGAGACAGAGAGACAGAGAGAGAGAGACAGAGACAGAGAGAGACGGAGACAGAGAGAGAGAGAGACAGAGACAGAGAGAGAGAGAGACAGAGACAGAGAGACAGAGACAGAGAGAGAGAGAGAGACAGAGAGACAGAGACAGAGAGAGAGATAGAGACAGAGAGAGGACAAAGACAGAGAGACAGAGATAGAGATAGAGAGACAGAGACAGAGAGAGACAAAGCAGAGAGACAGAGAGAGTCACTATGTCACTGCACCTGTGACTCTGGCAGGGTCAGGGTCGGGGTCAGGGTCAGGGTCAGGTCTAGGGTCAGGGTCAGGTCAGGTCAGGTCAGGTCAGGTCAGGTCAGGTCAGGTCAGGTATAGGGTCAGGTCAGGTCAGGTCAGGTCAGGTATAGGGTCAGGTCAGGTCAGGTCAGGTCAGGTCAGGTCAGGTCAGGTCAGGTATAGGGTCAGGTCAGGTCAGGTCAGGTATAGGGTCAGGTCAGGTCAGGTCAGGTCAGGTCAGGTCAGGTCAGGGTCAGGTATAGGGTCAGGGTCAGGTATAGGGTCGGGTCAGGTCAGGGTCAGGGTCAGGTCAGGTCAGGTTTAGGGTCAGGGGTCAGGTATAGGGTCGGGGTCAGGTCAGGTCAGGTCAGGGTCAGGTCAGGTCAGGTCAGGTATAGGGTCAGGGTCAGGTATAGGGTCGGGGTCAGGTCAGGTCAGGTCAGGGTCAGGTCAGGTCAGGGTTCAGGTCAGGTCAGGGTCAGGTATAGGGTCGGGGGTCAGGTATAGGGTCGGGGTCAGGTCAGGGTCAGGTCAGGTCAGGTTTAGGGTCAGGTCAGGGTCAGGTATAGGGTCAGGGTCAGGTATAGGGTCAGGTCAGGTCAGGTTTAGGGTCAGGGTCAGGTCAGGGTCAGGGTCAGACTCACCATTGCTAGCATGCTTGGGCCTGCAGCTGCTGCTGGCCAGCTGCAGCAGACAGTGGTCGGAGCTCTCTGATGCTGCAGTCCAGCCCCGTCACTGCAGACAGCTGATCCTGATACTCCACCGCTGCTTTCTCAAACCTGGCAACGCAGCAGAGAAACAACATGCAGCCAGTAAATCATACAATGGAATTTCCCTGTATACTTAATAAAGTATCTCTCTACGTATCACCCATGTGGTTGGAATGACAGGATGCAGAGGAAGACGAGTGTCCCACTAACATTGAGTCC
Source organism: Blennius ocellaris (assembly GCF_963422515.1). NCBI lineage: Eukaryota > Metazoa > Chordata > Actinopteri > Blenniiformes > Blenniidae > Blennius > Blennius ocellaris. Next base: position 364,787 of record NC_137665.1, read on the forward strand.
GTAGGGAAAAAAGAACCAGAATCATTCATTCAGTGATTTATTAAGTGATGATCTCACACCGACACTGGACTTCCTGTGGTTTTTCATCCTACATGGCTCCAGACTCCCGATGCTGCAGCACTTTATTTAATGTGATTGTATCTACATGAGGTAGAAATAAAGCAACACAACCACTAGTAACCAGTGACCAGAGTGGAGCCACTGGTCACACACTGATGCTGACGGAGGTGTCCAGCTCACCGGCCCTCCGCCTGCAGGGCCACGGACGCCAGCCAGCTGAGGGTCTTCCCCGTGGAGCCCAGGCTCCAGGCTGCCAGGCCCTGGATGGCCTCGGGGCAGCGCAGCTCCCACAGGGCCTCCACCAGCAGGGCCAGGGGGACCTCCACCTCTGGGCCCTGCACACAGCCACAGCACCGTCACACTGCTCCACCCTCACACAGCTCCTCACACAGCCCCACCCTCACACAGCTCCTCACACAGCTCCTCACACAGCACCACCCTCACTCAGCGCCACCCACACAGCTCCACCCTCACACAGCTCCACCCTCACACAGCTCCACCCTCACACAGCCCCACCCTCACACAGCTCCACCCTCACACAGCCCCACCCTCACACAGCTCCTCACACAGCTCCTCACACAGCACCACCCTCACTCAGCGCCACCCACACAGCTCCACCCTCACACAGCTCCACCCTCACACAGCTCCACCCTCACACAGCCCCACCCTCACACAGCTCCAACCCTCACACAGCCCCACCCTCACACAGCTCCTCACACAGCTCCACCCTCACACAGCCCCACCCTCACACAGCTCCACCCTCACACAGCTCCACCTGCGTGCCGCTGTTCTTGATCTCTGTGAGCAGGTCGAAGCCGTGGCGGATGGTGACGGCCGGCTGTCCAGCCAGGAGCCCCACCCTCATCAGGGCCAGGCGGATGCGGGTCAGCCAGTCCTGGCAGGTCTGGCGGTTGGTGTAGAAGAAGGTCCGGATGCCCTGAGACACAGTGAGGACACCCTGTTGGACCGGCCTGACGGAGCAGCCACATGACGGAGTGCAGCACCGATGGGGGGTCTTTTTCTTGATTCGTGGTTTTTTGGGTTTTATTTGGACAAATGCAACTTAAGTGAGATTAAAGATAGATGAAATATATTATACAACTTTTAGAAATTGAAAAAAAAAAAGATAGCAACGTGTAAAGTCATTTAATGATTTTTAGCTGACAAATGTATTTAACATTTGCAATTAATTGAACTTAGAATGTACAAAATTGACAAAAAGAGATTTCAGGATTTAGAGCTGAAAAACCTTTGAGCAATCGATCGAAATTGAAAAGTGCAAAACGAGCGAACGTTCAAAGACTGAGTGACCAGAAGCTCCAACTGTGTGGGAGGTGGTTGAGACCATGTTGTCAGGGTTAGCTTGGTGGTCCGGGGCGGTCGGTGTGTGGCTCACCTTGGGGGGGGCAGTGAGGGCGTTGGCACAGCCCTCGTAGGCGTTGTACATCAGCTTCTCCAGGTTCTCCAGGTACTGCAGCAGCAGCACCAGGCGCAGCTGGTTGGAGTGGTGTCCGTCCCCGTCGCCCCCCGAGCCGGCCCAGGCTCCCAGGTCCTGCTCGGGGTTGAGGCTGTGTGCCGCCAGGCTGCGGATCATCCCTGGGGGGGGGTTAGGGGTCAGACCAGAGCCGTGGCCTCCAGAAGGCCTGGGCCCAGCAGATTTACCTTCGATGGTCTGGAAGGTGTCCTGGGCTCGGCCCAGCGGCGTCCGCAGCTTGGACAGCACGGTGAACTGCGCCGCCTCCCACACCGCCCACTGCCACAGCACCACCTCGGTCTTCAGCAGGGCGCGGGACACCGGGTCGGGCCGGGGGCCGCCCTCGGCCCCCCGGGACCCGTCCCTCTTGTCCAGCCGCTGGCAGCTGTGGTACAGACGCTCCAGCCAGGGCTCCTTCCTGTCGGAGCAGTGACGGAGCAGGTGAAGTCACCGCCGCCCGCCTCCACCAGCTGCTGGGGGGGGGGGGGGGTACTTACCCTCCGCGGTGCAGCACGCCGTACAGGATGAAGCTGATCAGGTCGCTGAAGTCCTGGGGGTGGAAGGTGCTGCTGGGGGAGCGGCTCATGTGGTGGCGGACCGCCAGGGAGATGTGCTTCATCTCGGGGTGGCCGTGGTTACTGTGGAGAGCAGGGCTGAGCAACGCTTCCTGTGTGTGTGTGTGTGTGTGTGTGTGTGTCACGGATCTGACAAGCTCACCCCCCCCCCCCCCCCACACCCAGAAGATGTCTGACGACAAAGACGACCACAGGTCGAGTGGATGATGAAGACGTAGATTTAAATTGCTATATAAATAAAGGCGACTTGATTTATGCGACATTCTCTTTTGTGAAAAAGCAATGCTCATGTTTTTGGCATTAAGAAGAAAATAAAATATACGTCTTGTATTAGAAGCCGCATGTTGCAGATTAGAACCTGAATACCATCAAACTGAGACTCAAACTATAAAGGTTGACTGTTGACTAAAATACCACTAAATCTAAATGGCATTACTCAAAATACTAAGACTAAATCAGAATTTGGTGTCAAACTAATCACTGCAGAAGGACGACATGCAGTAAGACATTTTCCCAGTTCAGCTCTGGTTTAGTTGATTCGTCCAGATTTAGCAAACTGGCAGTTTAGCTGATAAAGCTGGTTGTTTCCAGTTTGAAGTTCCTCTGAATGCTGAACGAGGACTCCTAATGGCAGGATCTTGATCGCCCGCTGTCAGGACATGCAGCCAATTGAATGAAGGACCCAGAAAGTCCTGGTCCCGGTCTCTGTCCAGGGTCTCACCTGAGAGCCACGTCCAGCGGGATGGTCCGCAGCAGCTTGGCATAGGCCTGCCTCACGCGCACCGCCGTGTGCACCAGCTGCACTCTGCACACATCCACACACCTGGAGGGGACGGAGAGCGAGAGTGAGGGCCTCGGACCGGGTTCCCCTGCAGGGGGCAGCAGTGAGCTGGAGCCCTCACCTCTGCAGCAGCTCCGTGGGCAGAGACGAGGACAGGACCTGTAAGCTGTGGCACGTCTGCAGACACACACTCTGGTCTTCGTTCATGGCTGCAGGCAGAGGGAGCAGCCGGTCAGACGTGGTCACTGGGGTGTGACGGTGAAATGACGGGGGGGGGGGGGGTCAGCACGGCTCACCGTTGGCCAGCAGGCCTCTGCAGAAGTTGCTGAAGGAGGGCAGGGAGAAGAGGGGGCTGTAGGTGTCCGACCTCTTCATCAGCAGGGACACCTCCTGCGCCCAGGTCAGCAGCAGCTTCCTACACACCAGCAGGGAAGATGCTGCAAAACACTGCTTCTAACCAAGCCTCTTCTCTTCTCACACACTGTGACGTCTGAACGCTAAAAGAGCAGCCGATCAAGTGTCACATCCCATAATGTGGCTAAAGCACCGGGGAAGCAATCCATCAGTAACTGCTGCGTTTCCACAGACCTGGCCTCAGGATAGAGGTGCTCCCTGCCCAGCAGGCCTCCCACCAGGCTCAGCAGCGTGCTGAAGTGCTTCTTGGTCGCCGTGGTAACCGTGCTGATCACAGCACCGTCGAACAGGGACGGGGACGAGGAGGACAGGCTGGACGAGATGAAGTGGTCGTGTCTGGAACGAGCAGAGGGTCAGCAGGTTGGTGTGTGTGTGTGTGTGTGTGTGTGTGTGTGTGTGTGTGTGTGTGTGTGTGTGTGTGTGTGTGTGTGTGTGCTACCTGGTGCAGTGGGAGTACAGTGAGTACAGCACGGCGTACTGCACGGCGGGGTAGTAAACGGCCAGCTCTGCGTGGACCAGCATCAGGTTGTGGCTCAGGAGAGCGAAGACGGTGGGAGACAGCGCCCACATCTGGAACACACAGCACACCACAGGCGGGTTGAGGGGCGGCGGTGGCGCGGCGCGGCGGCCTCCCTACAGAGACGTGGCTCACCCCGATCAGAGAGTTCTTGGTGTTCCCGATGGTGGTGAGCGTGCTCAGGTTGAAGATGAGGGTGAACTGGGCCCGGTCCAGGGGCAGGGTGAGGGAGGCGAAGGCGGGGTGCTGGATGCTGGGGCAGGGGCCACTGGAGGGCGGGGTCTGGGTCTGGGTCTGGGTCTGGGCCGCCGGGTCCAGGCTGTGGCTCAGACTGGACAGAGCGCAGGCCATCTCGCCCAGGACCAGCTTGTAGGCTGCCTCCAGCGTGGGGATGTTCTTCAGGCTCAGCAGGGCCTGGTACACCCCGTGGACCGCCGACACCACCTGCAGCCACGGGACAAGGTCATGGAGGCGGGGCTCTGGAGGTCCCCCCCTCCTCACCAGGTCATGGAGGCGGGGCACTGAAGGTTCCCCCCCTCACCCCTCACTGTAAGAACCTGAACGCACCTCCTGGTCCTGATGGAAGCGCAGCCTCAGGAGGGCGGAGTCTGGAGCCAGCAGCTTCTCCACGAAGGACGCTGGCAGCTTGGTGTTGATCTGGTCCACGGTCTGGGACAGAACCACAGCTGTGACCCACTGGGTCTCTAGAGCCGCCAGCGGCTCCACAGTCCCAGAACATTACTACTTTTTAATCCACATGCTTCAATGTTTGTCACAAAAATATCTACATTTTTCCAAAACATGTTCTACTTTTATGAAATAGAAATCATTTTTGAAATGTATGTGACAGGAAGGGAAGTTTCTCTTTATTTAGGACATTTAAAAACATTTCTTTCTAACAGTTTTAACAGCTTTAGCTGATATTTTAGCCGTTTTTAACAGTTTTAGTCATTATCCCATGCAACACCTATTTCAGTTTAGCAGCTCCCAATCTAACCGTGTAATTTAAAAGTCACTTTGGGTGAGATATGAAACAAGAGCACATTCATTAAGTAGATAAGAATGAGTTTTGATGGCTGTGTGAAAGCTGCAGGGAGCCACTGGAGAACTCTTCAAATCACTACATCACTGCAGCCTAAAGTCTTTTTGCCGTTTTACAGTTTTATCAAAAAATGTTATTTAGTCCTGGAAGGTTTAATGGGAAGTCAAGGTCAGTGAAAGAACTAATACAACTTGAACACCACAATATCATAAAAAGGCTCTTTTCACACTATGAAAGTGACACTGCGGCGCATTGTTAAAACAGGAAGTGGTACCAGGGTCAGCAGGCTGAGCACGGCCAGGTTGTAGTCCGACCCGCAGGCCCGGCAGCAGAGCAGCTGGTCCAGGCCGTAGGCCAGCACGGCCTCCATCAGCCGGCCGCTGGGCTCCACGCTGGCCAGCAGGACTCCCACACACTCGTTCCCGGCCGTCTGCACGGCCTCGGAGAACTGGACCTGCTTCGCCGCCGTCACGCAGCCCAGGACCCGGTTCAGGACCTGAGGACACCAAGCAGGCAGGACGGCTTCAGTGCAGACCAGCTCTTCCTGTGTTCAATCTAGACGAATGCAAAGAGCCTCGTCTAGATTTTTACATCTCAATCAGCTGATCGACGGCATTTCAGGATAAATCCTGACAGAAGAGACGAAGAAAAGGAATTTTATAGAGAGAAACAGTGATGGAGGTCAGGAGGTGAGATGATGTCATCTGGTGTCACAGTAGTGGAATCACTAGTGAAAGAAAAACAAATGATCAGCAGCTCGTCGCCACTGGAAATATAGTCTGAGACATCAGTGACTAGAGGTGGAGGAGGAGTCGGATCTGAAGGTGGAGCTCAGAGGAGAGTGACATCACGGGGGAGAGTGACATCACAGAGGAGAGCGACGTCACGGGGGAGAGCGACGTCACGGGGGAGAGCGACGTCACGGGGGAGAGCGACGTCACGGGGGAGAGCGACGTCACGGGGGAGAGCGACGTCACGCGGGAGAGCGACGTCACGCGGGAGAGCGACGTCACGGGGGAGAGCGACGTCACGGGGGAGAGCGACGTCACGGGGGAGAGCGACGTCACGGGGGAGAGCGACGTCACGGGGGAGAGCGACGTCACGGGGGAGAGCGACGTCACGGGGGAGAGCGACGTCACGGGGGAGAGCGACGTCACGGGGGAGAGCGACGTCACGGGGGAGAGCGACGTCACGGGGGAGAGCGACGTCACGGGGGAGAGCGACGTCACGGGGGAGAGCGACGTCACGGGGGAGAGCGACGTCACGCGGGAGAGCGACGTCACGGGGGAGAGCGACGTCACGGGGGAGAGCGACGTCACGGGGGAGAGCGACGTCACGGGGGAGAGCGACGTCACGGGGGAGAGCGACGTCACGGGGGAGAGCGACGTCACGGGGGAGAGCGACGTCACGGGGGAGAGCGACGTCACGGAGGAGAGCGACGTCACCAGTTCTACCCTCTGGATCATTGATCATCAATCAGTTCTACCCTCTGGATCATTAGAAGATGAAACGATGACATATGAACATGGTTCTGCCGACTCAGCAGTAACGTTCCACTAAAGAAACATCTGTACCACTGCAGCTTGGCTGTTAATGATCACGTAGATCAATAAGTCTGATAAGTGAGGATATTAAATGTATGAGATGAGTCAGGATCAATCCTCTCCATCAGCACCACCTGATCAGTCCTCCACCTCTCCATCAGCACCACCAGGTTCCTCGTCTCCACATTGTGCTGCTCAAGGTTCTACGTTGTCGTATCGGTACCAACACTCTGCTACAAAGTTTATTTTTTTGGACCACAAACTTTGCGTGGGAAGTGCCGTACGCATCTTCCAGGACCTTCAGTGCTTCAGCAGCTTTCTACACGAGGCCCCAGGACTGTAATGAACCCTGTGACCACCAACCTTCACCACTTCACCATCCAGCTCCTACACCGACCACATTAACCCTTTAGAGACACGCAGTGAAAAGTGGTCTGAAGCACGACATATCATCAATCTGTGTGAAAGTGGAAAACTGAACAAATGACATGATCTTCCACACCTCATAACAAACAGACTGAAACATGTTTAAAGGTCAAGCTGGTGGTTGAACACAGACAGTGACGGCTGATGTGTGGCGCTCACGTCGGTGACGTAGGGCTCGGTGATGGGCGGTCCTCTGAAGGGGCTGAAGCGCTCGCCGATGCTGCGGACCACCGTGCTGAACACTCGCAGGAGCGCCGCCAGCTTGGGCAGCGACACGGAGGGAGGGGGGATGTCTTCGTCCAGCGTCTCACCAGACACCACGTGGCCCAGGTCCTGGGCACATCAGGAACGTCGGTCTTACTCAGGGACCAGTGTGAGGCCACATCATATACAACCTGGACCTCGGGTTTGACTTATTGACCCAGAACCTGGAGGACTGATTATTGTGATGCTCTTTTTAACACGTACCAGAAAACCAGGGCATCACTGTTCATCTTACAATTGATTGAACTTTTCTTATTGGATTTTCAAGCTTTTAATGGTCTTTTAGCTCGTGAGTCTAAAAAAGTTCTTCTGGATATGATCAAAAAAACTAAACGCAGAAGCTTATAAGTGAAAGGTTTTCTGTTTTGTGGATTGGGCCAGTCTAGTCCTGCCCTGCCGGCTCAGTGTGTGGTTTAGTTTCTGGAGGGCTGGATTTGTGTTTCTGACACAAGGCCGTCCAGGAACAACAGGAAGCAGTTGCTGGGTTTCTAATGTGTCTATGCTCCACCTGGTCCAAGTGAGTAAAGAAGCAGTTCATGGTCACCTCTGCATACGCCTCCATGTCTTCCAAGAACTGGCCCAGCAGCGTGGTGGAGAAGGTCAGGTCTGCCACCCAGAACTGCTCCAGACTCTGGAGCCAACCTGGACAAACATCAACAGGACTCAACTCCTGATGTTCTAGAAACACCCTTCAGTTCCACTCTCAGGTCGAAAACAATGAAACAGTGAATTGAACCTAAAGAGGAAAGAAAAGGACCCATCTGATCACGACAAGTACAACTGTGCTGAAGAATCAAGCATCAACCTCAGTCGGACATGAATCTCCTCCCAGACAAAGTGAAAAGGGTAAAAAGAAGTGTGTCTGACCTGAGACCTGCTGAGTCAGCGTGTGCTTCTGCGTGTGGTCGATGTGCCAGCCCACCAAGATGTCCACGGTGTCCTGTGGAAGACGCCATGTTTCCAAAGGTTCAAACTTCACAATGGTCTGACAGAAAGGTTTGAATGAGGAAGTGTAACATGTGACGTTTCCTTTGACCCCGTGGGTCTCAGTTGTGTCCCCGGCCTGGAAGTCGTCACGTTCAGAGGGCGACAGACTCACCCTGAAGTTGGTGCTGAAGACGTGAGGGTAGCAGCGAGCCACCTGGAGGATACACCTCACACTCTGACACAGGAGCTCCGGGGTGTCCACGTTCTCCAGGATGGACTGCAGGTTGCTCATCACCAGCTAACACACACACACACACACACACACACCCCACTCTGAGCCTGTGGGTCACCCTCCTGTGCAGGCCGGACTCTGGTCAGGGTGTTACCTGCATGATGTGTGAGAAGGCCTTCCTCTCGCCTGCAGCCTCCAGAGCTCGCTGAGCCGCCACCAGGTACAGCACCTTCACCTCGTCCCGGCTGCTGGAGTTGAACTTGACGAAGAGCCACTTGAAGATGCGCTCGGCCTCGTAGCTCAGCACCGTGCAGAGGAGGCCCAGGCACGCCGCCGCATCCTGACGCAACTCCCACAGAAGCTTGCTGCTGCAGGAGAGCAGACCAGAGGCCCTCAGCACAGCCTCAAGCTTCCACAGAGGGCCAACAAGCCTGCAGTGTCTGCTCCTACCTCTCGTTCAGGAGGTCGTTCAGAGTGCTCAGGATGGCGTCCAGCTGTTTGACCAGGCTCTGCAGAGGAGAGGCGCATCATGAGGACATGTCACCCACTGTCAGGGAAACTTAAGAAGGGAATCACAAGTAAACTTTGGCGTTTCAGTCCCTCATTCAAATCTGGATTTCATTGAGTACTGAAGGATCCTGGTTGTTTCCTGATGTGAAAATGCTATTCCTTGTTCACTAGCGGCCCTGCAGACGCCCTTTATGAAGCCGTAACCACAAGACGGAGGTTTGGCAGTGACGTCAGCCAGCTGCCGAGAGAGAGAGGAAGAAAAAAGCCTTTTCTGCAGGACTGTTCATGACGCTGCCGAACTCGCAGGCCACGCCCCCTCACAACAGACCACGCCCCCTTCACCGCATCCTACACGGTTCAGCAGGACGGTTGGACCTGCTTAAACTAATTTGTTCAGTCAGAAGGAGCTGAACAAAGGAAATGACGTCATTTTGTTCAGCAGGACTCAGTGCTGAACCTTCGTCTTGTTCTCATGCAGGAGGAATCGGCCTTCAGGTAGAACATCATCAACTTGTGTTTACCTGAACGCAGCTACAACACGGGCACTTCTAGTCATCTGTGTGAGTCCTGCTGGTGCTGCAGGTTTTACGTGTGGCATCAAGTTGCTCTGAAGTTTCCACTACTTGAAACACTGCTGAGGCCGAGAAAGACTCTCCTCAATGTTGATGGCGGTTTGCAGTGTGGGACTGACCACTTTGCTCTCGCTGTGGCTGATGAGCTCCTTCAGCTGCTTGAGGGTGGCCAGTCTCCGGTCGCGGTCATCCTCCCTGGAGACTCGGCGCAGGAGGTTTGCCAGTCGAGACTCCTCTGAGTGAGCCATGCCTCGGTCTGCAACAACAACACGGTCAAAGCCACCCTCTCCACCAACAAACCCTTCATAGACAGAGAGAAAGAACCAATGTTTAGCTGTGAACTCAAAAAGTCGTGGTCATCAACAGGTCTCAGTTTAGACATCTTGTTTTCACTGACGACCGTCATTTCCGTACTACTGAGCGCACCTGGACACAAGCCACACACCAAATTTAAAAAGAAAAAACTCACCCTGCGATTTCCTCATGTCCTTGGAAGCTAAAGCACGGGTTCCATGCTGAAAAGGTGTCAAGTCCGCTGTCACATTATTGGGCCTCAACTCTTGCCCCAGCGACTTCCAACCAAACGTAGTATCACAGACGCCTTGACCAGCTTCATATCCACCTGGGGGGCAGAAACAAGACCCCGTCAGGACGGCACAAACCAAAGACATTTGTCCAACGCTGTCTGGAACAAGGTTAGACGTGTGACGGATCACAAACCAAGGAGGACGTTGTATGGTTCTCATGTTGCCTTACTGCAGTTACTGTGCAGACGTGTGGGGTAACAGGTGGAAGAGCAACAGAATGCCTTTGCTCTGAATGCAAAACAGCAATTCACTTCATCCACAGAGCATACAGCTTGTTTGTTATGTGGGTTATGAAAACCTACAGAAATAATAGAGTTACAGACAGTTAGTCATGCTCAAAGCCCAAAATAGAATTTTAACAGAAACCTGAACAGGTGTTTGTTTTCACTTCAGAAGACGACAAGGACAGGAAGACCTTCGGTTTGAAGAACCAAGTCGCTCTGACGACTTTGAAACAAACATGAATATCAGCTGTTGGTGTAAAAATGTGCATTTCTCCAATAGAGGACAGTGTTTCCTCCAGGATGAACCTTTCAATAACCTGGAATCATTTAGTCCATCCTCCAGGATGAACCTTTCAATAACCTGGAATCATTTAGTCCATCCTCCAGGATGAACCTTTCAATAACCTGGAATCATTTAGTCCATCCTCCAGGATGAACCTTTCAATAACCTGGAATCATTTAGTCCATCCTCCAGGATGAACCTTTCAAAAACCTGAAATCATTTAGTCCATCCTCCAGGATGAACCTTTCAATAACCTGGAATCATTTAGTCCATCCACCACGTCTGGATCCTCACACTCACTTTATTTGGCCAAACTGCAGGAACACTCAATTCAAGTGTGTGATTAGACCCCCAGACCCTCCGAACCCCAGACCCTCCGAACCCCAGACCCTCCGAACCCCAGACCTACCGAACCCCAGACCCTCCACTCCTGAAGAATGTAGAGGAAATGCTGCAGAATTAAAAAGTTTGCACAAATAATGGTAAATTTAACAAATATACATAACCAGCAAACTTTGTTATGGACTGAAAATGTAAACTGGATCAACTGTTTGTAAGATTGTGAATTTGTACTGCATTGGATTTTGTTTGTTTATTTATTTTGGAAGGTGTTGGTTTCTGAAAAATAGACTTTTTTAAAATCATTATTATTATTAGTATTATTGTTATTCTCAAGTAAGAAGCAGCTAAATATGAGACATGTTTTCCTCTGGCTGTTCCCTTCACATCCTGGAGGTGTTTAGATGATCACTTAAGGTGCACGGTTGTACATTTGTGTCTTTCATTAAAAGGAACAAGAATGGATGAAGGGATGAATGGATGAATGGATGGATGAATGGATGAATGGATGGATGAATGGATGAATGGATGGCTTGGTTTCAGGCTCACCCTCTTGCGGATGTGCGTCTGCAGCAGTGTAGACATCACTGGGCCCCGCTGGCTGTGGAGGGGAGCTGGATGGCAGTGTGTCCAACAGCGGTCCTGAACCACCCTCTGGGGACTTGAAGTGGTCCTGGCTGGATGGAGACCCGTCAAGTCTGGACAGGGAGGGCAGAGGAAGCTCAGCTCCTCCCACACCACGTCACACGTCTTCAACACGAGGCCTGGACGACGCAGCGACAACGTCCACGACTCGGTTCTAAAACACCGTGAACGTCAACCCCATAAGAGGCGGCGAGGCCACGCCCACTCGCCATGAGTGACCAGAACAAACCGTCATGGAGGACGAGACTCGTCTCCAAGCAGCTCTGAGGCTCAGCAGCAACCCGCCGCCTCACATCGACGCTGTGGGACGACTTTAACCAGCCGTTAGCGTCCAGGTAGCTATTAGCAGTGTTTACGCGGTGGAGCCGCCATACCTCATCGGCTCCACCTCCATGTGGAGCGTCTGCAGCCGAGGCGTCCCGGTGGCACTCGTGACGCCGGAGAACAGAAGGAAGTAACGTTACCGCCGCTAACGCTTGATAAATTCATTTACTTTCAATTGTGCAACCTGAGCTTGAGCTCTGCTAGCTATCGGTTTGTGTTTGGTTAGCGTTAGTAGCTAGTGGCTAAACAGCTGTGTTTAGCTAACGTTTAGAAATAGCATATAATGCTGGCATGAATGGTAACGGAGGCTAACTTACAGCTAACAGAACTGAGCTGTGCCGTCCTGCTCCATAAGGCTCCGGTCTATTCCTGACCTTTTTGTGCAGTAGAACCGGAGCTTTACCTGTTAATGCACCTTAATCAACCACCAGCCTCCAGCAGGGGGCGCTGCTGTGACTCCCAGTTTCACTTTCACTTCACACTGGGAGTCAGAAATCCAAGCAGAACCAGCTGCTGAAGGCTGCAGTCCGGCTCCACAAACCTCCCAGCAAGCATACAGGACTTATTGGAGGGTTGTTGCTTTTTTACATTTTACTATATTTGGCAGCTGAGTGTTTCATTAAAACTGACTTCATGTGGAGTTTGTTGCCATTTCCAGTGGGAACTGTGTGACCTTGCAAAATTATAGTTTCATCCCATAAACTGTGGCCACAACAAAAACACTTTCATGTGTAATTTCAAAAGTTATTATAGCAATAATAAACCAGTTCAGCCGCTCAAAATGAAACTGGACTGTATGTGGCCCCTGAAGTCAAATTTCATTTAGCATTTATTATATACATGTATTATCTTGCATACATCTTATTATTGGTTCATTTATGTGCTTTGAAATAAGTATGCTTCTTCCATAACATATCATTTTGTTCGTTCAATATCATCACAATGCAGAATTTAGTACTCCACAATGCATCACGCACCATTTAAAGTCAAATTTCTTTTTCAAAATGTTGGTGTGTTTTCAAAAAGTTCCACCTCCGGAGCTGCTCTCAAAAATATGTGTCATCAGTGACTGAGCACCGTTTTCGTGTAAACAGACGCCAAACTGTAACAGAAGCTTTACGACTTCACTTGAAATCACTGTCATGAATACAGGACCGCACTTATTTCATCACCAGGTGTTTGATGGTCAGGTCTGTTGGCCTGTGGTCTGTTGGCCCGGCATGGTCAGGTCTGTTGGCCTGTGGTCTGTTGGCCCGGCATGGTCAGGTCTGTTGGCCCGGTGTGGTCAGGTCTGTTGGCCTGGTATGGTCAGGTCTGTTGGCCTGGTATGGTCAGGTCTGTTGGCCTGTGGTCTGTTGGCCCGGTGTGGTCAGGTCTGTTGGCCCGGTGTGGTCAGGTCTGTTGGCCTGTGGTCTGTTGGCCCGGTGTGGTCAGGTCTGTTGGCCCGGTATGGTCAGGTCTGTTGGCCTGTGGTCTGTTGGCCTGGTATGGTCAGGTCTGTTGGCCTGTGGTCTGTTGGCCCGGTGTGGTCTGTTGGCCCGGCATGGTCAGGTCTGTTGGCCTGGTATGGTCAGGTCTGTTGGCCTGTGGTCTGTTGGCCTGTGGTCTGTTGGCCTGGTATGGTCAGGTCTGTTGGCCTGTGGTCTGTTGGCCCGGTGTGGTCAGGTCTGTTGGCCTGGTATGGTCAGGTCTGTTGGCCCGGTGTGGTCTGTTGGCCTGGTATGGTCAGGTCTGTTGGCCCGGTGTGGTCTGTTGGCCCGGTGTGGTCAGGTCTGTTGGCCTGTTGGCCCGGTATGGTCAGGTCTGTTGGTCTGTGGTCTGTTGGCCCGGTGTGGTCAGGTCTGTTGGCCTGTGGTCTGTTGGCCCGGTATGGTCAGGTGTGGTCAGGTCTGTTGGCCCGGTATAGTCAGGTAAGGGTACCAGCGGTAAGGCTGGAGGCTGAAAGCAACCAAGGACTTTAAAACATTGCTTGTGTAATTACAATCAGCCTGGTCCTCATTGATCTGACGTCATTAGATCCTGGTTCTGAACTGGTTCTTCTTGTTGAGGCGCTTTAGGACACTTTGGCCTTAATAACTTTAGAACCATGTGGGGGTCATTAGATTCTTCTTGTTGAGACGCTTTAGGACACTTTGGTCTTAATAACTTTAGAACCATGTGGGGGTCATTAGATTCTTCTTGTTGAGACGCTTTAGGACACTTTGGTCTTAATAACTTTAGAACCATGTGGGGGTCATTAGATTCTTCTTGTTGAGGCGCTTTAGGACACTTTGGTCTTAATAACTTTAGAACCATGTGGGGGTCATTAGATTCTTCTTGTTGAGACGCTTTATGACACTTTGGTCTTAATAACTTTAGAACCATGTGGGGGTCATTAGATTCTTCTTGTTGAGACGCTTTAGGACACTTTGGTCTTAATAACTTTAGAACCATGTGGGGGTCATTAGATTCTTCTTGTTGAGACGCTTTATGACACTTTGGTCTTAATAACTTTAGAACCATGTGGGGGTCATTAGATTCTTCTTGTTGAGGCGCTTTAGGACACTTTGGTCTTAATAACATTATAACCATGTGGGGGTCATTAGATTCTTCTTGTTGAGACGGTTTAAGACACTTTGGCCTTAATAACTTTAGAACCATGTGGGGGTCATTAGATTCTTCTTGTTGAGACGGTTTAAGACACTTTGGCCTTAATAACTTTAGAACCATGTGGGGGTCATTAGATTCTTCTTGTTGAGACGCTTTAGGACACTTTGGCCTTAATAACTTTAGAACCATGTGGGGGTCATTAGATTCTTCTTGTTGAGGCGGTTTAAGACACTTTGGCCTTAATAACTTTAGAACCATGTGGGGGTCATTAGATTCTTCTTGTTGAGGCGCTTTAGGACACTTTGGTCTTAATAACTTTAGAACCATGTGGGGGTCATTAGATTCTTCTTGTTGAGACGCTTTAGGACACTTTGGTCTTAATAACTTTAGAACCATGTGGGGGTCATTAGATTCTTCTTGTTGAGACGCTTTAGGACACTTTGGTCTTAATAACTTTAGAACCATGTGGGGGTCATTAGATTCTTCTTGTTGAGACGCTTTAGGACACTTTGGCCTTAATAACATTATAACCATGTGGGGGTCATTAGATTCTTCTTGTTGAGGCGGTTTAAGACACTTTGGTCTTAATAACTTTAGAACCAACTGAAGCTGCTGGACACCTGGACTCCTAACAAACACGTTTCTATACACAGTAAAAGGAGTTAACGAGTGATGGAGCGCCAATGTGGTGCTCTGGACGATCTTCGTGTCCCTTGTAAAGGATCTTTGTACTCTGTACTCTGTATTAACGAGTTATTTTGGTAATAACAGTGAACGCAGGGTGTCGTCGTGCTCGTGCTAACAGTTAGCTTCCGCTAACCAACGCCACAAGACGAGACTTCTCTCTCTCTCTCTCTCTCTCTCTCTCTCACACACACACACACACACACACACACTCACACACACACACACAAAACACACTCACACACACACACAACACGTTTGGTGTAACATTGGCCGGAGTGTTTATGTCTTCATGCTAGCAGTAGCCGTTAGCCCGGACCGGCGGGAACAACGCGGCTGACGGCTCCACGAGACGGGCTGGCGAGAGGCCGACCCGGGGAAACCGGGGAAAACAACCAGCGCAAGTCCTCCTGCACCGTGTTAGAACACCGAGACCTGTCAGGCTCGGTTCCGGGGGAAATGCCTGACACCAGGGCCGAGCCGAGCAGGCTCCAGGCCCGGAGAGGCCAGCACACCGACCCGGACCCGAGCCGAGCCGAGCGCAGGCCCGGACAGGGTTCGACCCGGAGCGGAGCCCCCCCCCACAGCCGGCTGCACGCCCCCGGCAGGACCACCGGAGCAGGCTACCGGCCCCGGAGCGGAGCTGCGCTTCTAACCCGTAGCGGAGCACCGGAGCACCGGAGGCTCCAGGGCCCAGAGCGGGTGTGTGTGTGCCCGGGAGAGGAGCGCCTACCTGGGCTGCCAGTCGTTCCAGTGTGGCCGCAGTTTGTGGGCGCCGCTGAGCCGAGACCCCGGGGCTTTACGGCTCATTACCTTTTGGAGCGCTGCATGACCTGCTGGCCGCGGCTCCGCGTCTTTAGACACTATCGCTTTTTAACGTTAACGTATTTTATCTCAAGTCTACCAACCGCCACTGTGCCAACTGACGTGAGGAGCTCTTCTTCCTGCTTTCGGCGGTAGATACACGGTGGCCTCCGCTCACTACCGCCGCCAGCGGCCGCAGGCAGAACTACTCGCCCACAACACGGCAGAAAGGAAGGAGGCAGGAAACTCGAGGGACTTTTTGTTAGTTTGATCTGTTGGCAAAATCAAACTAACAAAAAGTAAAAAAACAAAAAAAAAAAAAAAAGAAGAAAAAGAAAGAAAATCTGATTTGGGTCACAAACCAAAAAACGACTATTCAGCTCTTTTTTTTAATCCTTTTTGGACACAAAGTGAAAAAAAAGGAAATTCAACTCATTTGTCTTATTTTCTGATGTCACGGGTGAAGCCATTAACTTCTCTAATTGATGGGCGGTGCTTCAGTGCCCCTTTGATTGTGATTGGTTATGCTCGCTTGTGCTTTTCAAAGTAAAATGAAGTTACAGTTAAATGAACTTAGATGTATACAATATAAATACATACATATGTATGAGATGAATACAAAATAATGATTAAATAAGATGTAATGTACTTCAGGGACCACATACAGTCCAGTTTCATCCCGAGTGACCAGACTGGTAAAATATTGCTATAATAACCTTTAAATTTACACTTCAAAGTTTTTCTTTGTTGTGGTCACAGTGTATGGGATGAAACTATATATAAACTATATATTATATTTTTTTACACGATCCAACAGTTAGTACTTAAAATGATTACGATCTCAACATAAAGTCCATTTTAATGAAACATTCTGGTGCAAAATACAATGAAATGTAAAAAAAACTAGTATACATCCTCTACTAGCTCCTTGGTGGGACCAGATGGAGCCTCTTGGCGGGTTCTGGCCCACGGGCCTCATGTTCTCTGCTTTAAAGGGCATGTCAGACTTTCCTGTGCGCAGAGAACGCGTGGCATCAAAATCCTCATCCACCCTGTGCAGTTAGGCTCCGCCCCTCTGAGGGTGACCACTTGATCTGCGCCCCTCTGCTCCGGTTCCAGAGCTACTGGGTTCTAGTGAGAACCCAGTAGCTCTGGACACTCACACATTAAGAGCAAATGAAAAACCAGAGGCTCAGAACTCCTGAAGTGAAACATCAACTTCTGGAGGAAAGGTGGAGAACGCCGGGCAGCAGAGGTGGAGATTGTTTCTGGATCGTTACGTTAAGTTATAGATCATTATGGAATGTTATGGAGCATTATGGAACATTATGTTATGTTAGGGAACGTTATGGAACGTTATGGAATGTTACGTAACGTTATGTTGCGTTATGTTACGTTATGTTACGTTATGTTACGTTATGTTACGTTATGTTACGTTATGCTACGTTATGTTACGTTATGTTACGTTATGTTACGTCATGTTACGTTATGTTACGTTATGTTACGTTATGTTACGTCACATCTCACCCTGGAGCTTCACTGCAATGACCTGAACACTAATGACACAATGTCTCATCAACTTCATTTTAAATTCCCTCCTCATTGGGGTGTGAGATGACGAAAGGATATTTTTATATCCATCAAGCATTAAAGAAACAAATTCCTTTACTCATAAACGACTGACAAAAGTTATTCCGTGAAATTCTTCAGATTTTGACTCTGATTCAGTTAATCACCATTTCACATTAAAACGAGATCAAGTTCTCACTAGCAGTGCAAAGTACAACATGACTAATACAAGCTGCCAATAAATATTGATCATTAAAAAGATTGGAGAAAAAAATTGAAATTATTTTTTCAGTTCAGCAATAGATTGTATCATACTTGTACACCTTTCGCCTTTATCACTAAATATCTTGTGTGTTGTGTCGCATAATATTGTTTTAACTAGTGGAGATTGTACTGTATTTTATAATAATATTATTATTATTGTTGTTGTTGTTATTGTTGTTGTTGTTGTCGTCGTTATGGTTGTTGACCTGGATAAAGTAGTGCATGTACAGTAAATAGAATCATTAAATGGATTTGAACGAACACCTTTAAAGCCTTTTATTGTGGAAACGTCCCGGTGACGTAACGTACGTCGCGCGTTACAGCTGACGTCACAGGGCTGAGAGCGACCAGACGACAACAAGAAGCGCACGAGACGTCCAGGTAGCGGGAACCGTGTCCGAGTACAAAGGTGAGGTGCACGCGCCCGGTGCTCGTCGTGTTCCGACCCGAGCTTCTCTTCTGAACCGCGTGCACGGTGTGCGGGCGCGCGCTTCACGTTTACCCCTTCAAACAGGACGTCTTCTTTGTGTGTGTGTGTGTGTGTGTGTGTGTGTGTGTGTGTGTGTGTGTGTGTGTGTGCGCGCGTGCGCGCGCGCTTTGTTACGCGTGCCCCCCGCGCGCGTCACACCTCGTTTGAAATAAACAAAACGCTCAGGTGACGTCAGAGAACGCTATATTCTTCAGTGGGTGTTGTGTTTTCTGTATTATTCTAGTTTCTACCGTTTTGTTTTTCTCATGTTTATAAGAACGGACGTTTATCTGCGGGTTTTTTCTCAGTTTACAAAACTCCAGTAAGCAACTCGACAAAAAACTGTTCAAATCTAAAAGCTCCATTTGCATACTTTTATTTCAGCTGTGATTATTTTCACACAGACGATCCTGTAAAATCCTCAGTTTGCCACCAAAGGTCCAGTTTGTTGGGTTTTCACATGGAAATGCTTGTTTTGCTGGTTTACTGGACGTGTTGCTCTCTGGGTCTCTGATATACATCAATAGGTGGCGCTGTTGCACTACGCACAAGCTTTTAATGTATTTTTCCTTTTACACATTTCTTATTTCTTGTTCAATATTGTAAATAATATGTAATATAATTTCTTTGTTTTGGTAACTAAAATATGTCGTTTGGTTAAGAATCCGCTGGTCATGTTGGTTTTTGGTGTAGTGTGGGCGTGTCCACTCCTCATATTTATATTTCTGGGTGATCAGGTATCAGCTGGTCACCCTGAACAGGAAGCCCCGCCCACAGCCCTCCTGGTCAGCCCCGCCCACAGCCCTGCTGATTGCATGGTGTTGCTCTGGTCTTTTCCAGACGTTTGACTCGTCCAGTAAATGAAACGACAAGAAGCAGATGGAAAAGACAAAGACTAAACAGGACATTGACAACATGGAATAAGAAAAGACAAGGATAGAAAAAGAACATGACGACCTTTGTATATTTTTTGTATTATTGATTCTTTTTATAGCTCCACATTAATTTTGGCCCTCCTGTGACTCCGTACATTACCACCAGCATGTCCCTCACAGCCCCGAGGTTTTACTGTCAAGCTTAATTCAGTCTTCCACCACAAAATGTGTCTTCAGGCGACTCTTTAGCGACACTCAGGATGTTTGAGGCGTCCACTCGCTCCCACTGCTGCTGTCCTCACACAGGAGGAACTCAACACACCACCTAGTGGAACACCGTGGTACTGCTCCCACTGCTGCTGTCCTCACACAGGAGGAACTCAACACACCACCTAGTGGAACACCGTGGTACTGCCAGAACTTCCCATCTGCTGGTTCATGTTTGTGACCAGATTTCTGCAAAAATGTTGTGTTTTTCTACCGAGGCA
>NC_137665.1:391768-404268 GCF_963422515.1 Blennius ocellaris
GTCTCTATGAACACGTCTCTCTGAACTCGTCTCTATGAACACGTCTCTATGAACACGTCTCTATGAACACGTCTCTATGAACACGTCTCTCTGAACACGTCTCTATGAACTCGTCTCTCTGAACACGTCTCTATGAACACGTCTCTCTGAACACGTCTCTATGAACTCGTCTCTATGACCACGTCTCTCTGAACACGTCTCTATGAACTCGTCTCTCTGAACACGTCTCTATGAACACGTCTCTATGAACACGTCTCTATGAACACGTCTCTCTGAACACGTCTCTATGAACACGTCTCTATGAACACGTCTCTATGACCACGTCTCTCTGAACACGTCTCTATGAACTCGTCTCTATGAACACGTCTCTATGACCACGTCTCTCTGAACACGTCTCTATGACCACGTCTCTATGACCACGTCTCTCTGAACACGTCTCTATGAACTCGTCTCTCTGAACACGTCTCTATGAACACGTCTCTCTGAACACGTCTCTATGAACTCGTCTCTATGAACTCGTCTCTATGAACACGTCTCTATGAACACGTCTCTATGAACACGCCTCTCTGAACACGTCTCTATGAACACGCCTCTCTGAACACGTCTCTATGAACACGTCTCTCTGAACACGTCTCTCTGAACTCGTCTCTATGCACACGTCTCTATGAACACGTCTCTATGAACACGTCTCTATGAACACGCCTCTCTGAACACGTCTCTATGAACACGTCTCTATGAACACGTCTCTCTGAACACGTCTCTATGAACACGTCTCTATGAACACGCCTCTCTGAACACGTCTCTATGAACACGTCTCTCTGAACACGTCTCTATGAACTCGTCTCTATGAACACGTCTCTATGAACTCGTCTCTATGAACACGTCTCTCTGAACTCGTCTCTATGAACTCGTCTCTATGAACACGTCTCTATGAACACGTCTCTATGAACACGTCTCTCTGAACACGTCTCTCTGAACACGTCTCTATGAACACGTCTCTCTGAACACGTCTCTATGAACACGTCTCTATGAACTCGTCTCTATGAACACGTCTCTCTGAACACGTCTCTCTGAACTCGTCTCTATGAACACGTCTCTATGAACATGTCTCTCTGAACACGTCTCTCTGAACACGTCTCTATGAACACGTCTCTATGAACTCGTCTCTATGAACTCGTCTCTATGAACACGTCTCTATGAACTCGTCTCTATGAACTCGTCTCTCTGAACACGTCTCTATGAACACGTCTCTATGAACACGTCTCTATGAACTCGTCTCTATGAACTCGTCTCTATGAACACGTCTCTATGAACTCGTCTCTATGAACTCGTCTCTATGAACACGTCTCTATGAACTCGTCTCTATGAACTCGTCTCTATGAACACGTCTCTATGAACACGTCTCTATGAACACGCCTCTCTGAACACGTCTCTATGAACACGCCTCTCTGAACACGTCTCTATGAACACGTCTCTCTGAACACGTCTCTCTGAACTCGTCTCTATGCACACGTCTCTATGAACACGTCTCTATGAACACGTCTCTATGAACACGCCTCTCTGAACACGTCTCTCTGAACACGTCTCTATGAACACGTCTCTCTGAACACGTCTCTATGAACTCGTCTCTATGAACACGTCTCTATGAACACGTCTCTATGAACACGTCTCTATGAACACGCCTCTCTGAACACGTCTCTATGAACACGTCTCTCTGAACACGTCTCTATGAACACGTCTCTATGAACACGTCTCTATGAACACGTCTCTATGAACACGTCTCTATGAACTCGTCTCTCTGAACACGTCTCTCTGAACACGTCTCTCTGAACTCGTCTCTATGAACACGTCTCTATGAACACGTCTCTATGAACACGTCTCTCTGAACACGTCTCTATGAACACGTCTCTATGAACACGTCTCTATGAACACGCCTCTCTGAACACGCCTCTATGAACACGTCTCTCTGAACACGTCTCTATGAACACGTCTCTCTGAACACGTCTCTATGAACACGTCTCTATGAACACGTCTCTCTGAACACGTCTCTATGAACACGTTTCTATGAACTCGTCTCTATGAACACGTCTCTCTGAACACGTCTCTCTGAACTCGTCTCTATGAACACGTCTCTATGAACACGTCTCTATGAACTCGTCTCTATGAACACGTCTCTCTGAACTCGTCTCTATGAACACGTCTCTATGAACTCGTCTCTATGAACTCGTCTCTATGAACACGTCTCTATGAACACGTCTCTATGAACTCGTCTCTATGAACACGTCTCTATGAACACGTCTCTATGAACTCGTCTCTATGAACTCGTCTCTATGAACTCGTCTCTATGAACACGTCTCTATGAACTCGTCTCTATGAACTCGTCTCTATGAACTCGTCTCTATGAACACGTCTCTATGAACTCGTCTCTATGAACTCGTCTCTATGAGTTCGTCTCTATGAACACGTCTCTATGAACTCGTCTCTATGAACACGTCTCTATGAACTCGTCTCTATGAACTCGTCTCTATGAACACGTCTCTATGAACTCGTCTCTATGAACACGTCTGTATGAACACGTCTCTATGAACACGTCTCTATGAACTCGTCTCTATGAACACGTCTCTATGAACTCGTCTCTATGAACTCGTCTCTATGAACACGTCTCTATGAACTCGTCTCTATGAACTCGTCTCTATGAACACGTCTCTATGAACACGTCTCTATGAACACGTCTGTATGAACACGTCTCTATGAACACGTCTCTATGAACTCGTCTCTATGAACACGTCTCTATGAACTCGTCTCTATGAACTCGTCTCTATGAACACGTCTCTATGAACACGTCTCTATGAAGACAACCTTTAAAGGAGAGTTTCTCTCGAGCCGCTCTGGCCACATGACCGCTGACGTCAGACATTCAACCCGCCGCTCCAACATGAGCCATAAATAAAGTTGATTGATTGATTGATTGATTGATTGATTGATTGTCTTGGCTGGTTGTGTTCAGGTGAATGGACGGGAGGTGGGCCGGGACCCCCGGGTGCTGCAGGAGGAGCTGCAGGCTGCCAGTGGAAGTGTTGTTCTGAAGATCCTGCCCAGCTACCATGAAGCCATACCCCCCCGACAGGTGAGGCACAACCAGACGCACCGCTCACCTGAGACTCGCCTGAGACTCGCCTGAGACTCGCCTGAGGCTCGCCTGAGACTCGCCTGAGGCTCACCTGAGACTCACCTGAGACTCGCCTGAGGCTCACCTGAGACTCGCCTGAGACTCACCTGAGACTCATCTGAGACTCACCTGAGACTCACCTGAGACTCGCCTGAGGCTCACCTGAGGCTCACCTGAGACTCAGCTGAGACTCGCCTGAGACTGACCTTCAAGAGTCACTGGAGGGAATTCCATTAACCCCCCCCCCCCCCCACGGACCAGTTCTCTGTTAACCCCCCCACCACCACCCCCACCGGACCAGTTCTCCGTTACCCCCCCCCCCCCCCCACGGACCAGTTCTCCGTTAACCCCCCCCACCACCACCCCCACCGGACCAGTTCTCCGTTAACCCCCCCACCCCCACCCCCCCTGCTAACCACAGCCTGTCCCTGTTTCAGGTGTTCTTCAAGTGTCACTATGACTACGACCCGGCCAATGACAACCTGATTCCCTGTAAGGAGGCGGGGCTACGCTTTGAGACGGGGGACATCCTGCAGATCGTCAACCAGGACGACGTCAACTGGTGGCAGGTACCAAAACACACCGAGACCAGTTCTACCGGGGGCTCTGGAGACCCTCTGGAGACTAGCTGTGTGTGTGTGTGTGTGTGTGTGTGTGTGTGTGTGTGTGTGTGTGTGTGTGTGTGTGTGTGTGTGTGTGTGTGTGTGTGTGCAGGCTCTCCACGTGGAGGGCGGCAGCGCAGGCCTCATTCCCTCCCAGACGCTGGAGGAGAAGAGGAAAGCCTTCGTGAAGAGAGACGTGGAGCTCCCCCCTGCAGGTGACGCCTCCACCGCCCCCTGGTGGTCACACTCTGCACTTCCTCTTCACAATAAACAAGCAGAAGGTTCCTGTGTTTACATGTTTACATGTTTACATGTTCAAGAAATAAGATGGAGGTAACGGGAACTTACACAGAGGTATTATTATATTATGGAATTATATTATATATTATGTTTATATAATGTAATGTTGACTTTAGATATTTACAATAAACACTCACAACCTCCAGGTATTATTTAGTGATAACAGTAAATGCTTGTCTCATGTAGGACGTCCTCAGAGGAAAGATGTCTCATGTAGGACGTCCTCAGAGGAAAGATGTCTCATGTAGGACGTCCTCAGAGGAAAGATGTCTCATGTAGGACGTCCTCAGAGGAAAGGTGTCTCATGTAGGACGTCCTCAGAGGAAAGGTGTCTCATGTAGGATGTCCTCAGAGGAAAGATGTCTCATGTAGGATGTCCTCAGAGGAAAGGTGTCTCATGTAGGATGTCCTCAGAGGAAAGATGTCTCATGTAGGACGTCCTCAGAGGAAAGGTGTCTCATGTAGGATGTCCTCAGAGGAAAGGTGTCTCATGTAGGATGTCCTCAGAGGAAAGATGTCTCATGTAGGACGTCCTCAGAGGAAAGATGTCTCATGTAGGACGTCCTCAGAGGAAAGATGTCTCATGTAGGATGTCCTCAGAGGAAAGATGTCTCATGTAGGACGTCCTCAGAGGAAAGGTGTCTCATGTAGGATGTCCTCAGAGGAAAGATGTCTCATGTAGGACGTCCTCAGAGGAAAGATGTCTCATGTAGGACGTCCTCAGAGGAAAGATGTCTCATGTAGGACGTCCTCAGAAGAAGGATTTCCAGGGAGCTGATTGGACGATCTGGATGGGGGCCGGCTCACTGACACTGTTCTCTCATAGGAAATCTTTGTTCCGGCGTTGGAGGGAAGAAGAAGAAGAAGATGATGTATGTGACCACAAAGAATGCAGGTGACTGACCTTTGACCTCTGCTTTAACCTGGGCTCCTCCCCTCCCCTCAGCCCCTCCCCTCAGCTCAGCTCCTCCCCCCTCATCCCCCCCAGTTCCTCATCCATCCGTCATGTCTCCTCTCAGAGTTTGACAGACACGAGATTCTGCTCTACGAGGAAGTGGCCAAGGTGCCGCCTTTCAAGAGGAAAACGCTGATCCTGATTGGTGCCCAGGGCGTGGGCCGGCGCCGGCTGAAGAGCCAGCTGCTGCTGAGGGACCCGCAGCTGTTTGGCACCACCATTCCATGTAGGAGGCGTTGAAGACAGACGGCGTCCTGCACGCCGCCGCCGCCGTGACAACCTGTGTTTGATCTCGTGCGTCCAGACACGTCTCGGAAACCCAAGAAAGGCGAGCGCGAGAGTCGGATGTTTGGCTTCACGAGTCGCAGCAAGATGGAGGCCGACATCAAGAACGGGCGCTACCTGGAGCACGGCGAGTACGAGGGGAACCTGTACGGGCTGAAGATGGACTCCATACACGAGGTGGTGGAGGCGGGACGCGTCTGCATCCTGGACGCCAACCCTCAGGTGAGCCGTGTCCGGAGGTGGAATCACCTCCAGCTGAGCAACGTCCACAGACGTCCACAGACGTCCACAGACGTCCACAGACGTCCACAGACGTCAAAGCAATCTGGACGTCTATTGGACATCCAGAACTCGTTGACAAATGGCATAAAAATGATGGACGTTATAAAAAAAGAGTCTGTTCAGTCCAACTGCCTGTATGATTATTGATTTGTCGTTAAAATAATGAGGAAGTCGGTCATGACAGGCCAGAGGAGACGGCAGCAGAAGTTTAATGTCTGAGTTATGACCTTTTATTGTTTAGGTCACAAAACTGTGTTTTTGAAGAAGGTCTAACAACAGCAGCCTTGTGGGGCAAACGACGTAACGTCACGGTATTTTGGTCCAAAGTTGTTCACCTTTAGGAAATTTATCTTCTCAACAAAATGTCTTGAAATGATGAAAATACATTTGAAAATAAAAGAGAGATTAGAGAAAATATATGAGCTGAAACCCACATTTCATTCATAAATACCTCTTAAACCGCAATACTTAATGCACATTGTGTGTGTGTGTGTGTGTGTGTGTGTGTGTGTGTGTGTGTGTGTGTGTGTGTGTGTGTGTGTGTGTGTGTGTGTGTGTGTGTGTGTGTGTGTGTGTGTGTGTGTGTGTGTGTGTGTGTGTGTGTGTTCAGTCCCTCAAAGTGCTGCGGACCTCTGAGTTCCTGCCCTACGTGGTCTTCCTGCAGTCGCCGGACTTCGAGGTGCTGAAGGCCATGAACCAGTCGGCGGCGGAGGCCGGAGTGGTCGCCAAGACGCTGACGGTACGACGCCTCACACACACACACACACACACACACACACACACACACACAGCCCTCCACATCTTACTCGTGAGAAGCTTCCGGTCTGAGTTGAGTCGCCTTGCAGAGAATTGTAACTTGTAATGTGGGAATGTGGTGGTTTGTGCGATCGTCCTGGAAGAAAGTTGTCCAGTTGGCGACTCGGCTGATGAACCAGTCCAGGTCAAGGATGAGTGACGCCACGCAGTGACCATGTTGTTCCTTGGTTCTGGTCAGGACGGAGAACTGCGGAGAACCTGCAGTGAGAGCGCTAAAATCCAGGCGGCCTGCGGACACTACTTCGACCTCAGCATCGTCAACGACAACCTGGACGAGACCTACCGCACCGTCAAGGCCGCCCTGGAGACCGTCTCCAAGAACCCTCAGTGGGTCCCTGTGACCTGGGTCTTCTAGATGGGGGGGCCTCATCCAGACTCCCCCAGTCACCAGATTTACCCTTAGCATTAGCTTAGCATTAGCTTAGCATGGTGACACAGACCAAGAGGGATCAAATGAATGTTAACAACCTTGTTCAAATAGTGTGTGTGTGTGTGTGTGTGTGTGTGTGTGTGTGTGTGTGTGTGTGTGTGTGTGTGTGTGTGTGTGTGTGTGTGTGTGTATACCACTGCCACCATGTGGGGACAATAAGTAAGCTTTGGTTTCAGGCGTTCTCAGAGTTTTGTATGTTTTTGTACATCGTGCCATTACGGACGTCCATTGTTTACACTGTTTACATTGTTTACACTGTTTACATTATTAACATTGTTTACATGATTGTTTACACTGTTTACATTATTTACATTATTGTTTACACTGTTTACATTATTTACACTATTTACATTGTTTACATTATTTACATGGTTTACACTGTTTACATTGTTTACACTGTTTACATTATTTACACTATTTGCATTGTTTACATTATTTACACTGTTTACATTGTTTACACTGTTTACATTATTTACACTGTTTACATTATTTACATTATTTACACTGTTTACATTATTTACATTGTTTACATTATTTACATTATTTACACGGTTTACATTATTTACATTGTTTACATTGTTTACATTATTTACATTTTTACACTGTTTACATTGTTTACATTGTTTACATTATTTACACTGTTTACATTGTTTACACTGTTTACATTATTTACATTATTTACACTGTTTACATTGTTTACACGGAGCAGGACTTTGTTCCTGGTCTCAGATCAGTCCATGTTTCATCTGCAGCAGCGTGCAGCTCCAGGAACAACAGCCACCACTGCCCCCTGCAGGCCAATGGTTTCACTTTTCAATGTTTTCAATCTGTCTTTCATACAGTAAGAACATGAAGTCTTGAAATGAAACGTTGTTAAAGATTCCAGACTGTAAAGTCATTTTAATAAAACTTTTAAACTGCTGCCTCGTTAATAAAACTACTGAAGTCAGAGAAAGAAGAACCAGGCCCCCTGCTGCCTCGTTAATAAAACTACTGAAGTCAGAGGAAGAAGAACCAGGCCTCCTGCTGCCGCCTCGTCGCCTCGGGAGGAAGAGAACCAGAACCAGAACCAGAACCAGAAGACATGACGGACGACTGCAGGGGAAGAACAGCAGCTTCTTTGTGTCGTTCATGACCAACCTGTTAGCCTCACCGCTAGCCTCATGACCAACCTGTTAGCCTCACCGCTAGCCTCATGACCAACCTGTTAGACCCATTGGCCCCAGGACCGACCCGTTGGCCCCAGGACAGACCCGTTGGCCCCAGGACAGACCCGTTGGCCCCAGGACCGATCCGTTGGCCCCAGGACCGATCCGTTGGCCCCAGGACAGACCCGTTGGCCCCAGGACAGACCCGTTGGCCAGATCGACACCAGCTGAGAAGTGTTTGGCGGCACCACTCCTGAATCACACTGTGCTTTGGTTTGATTTGTACAACTGCCATTGATGCAGTAAGACTTTGATCTCGGCCTTTGAAACACTTTGAACTGCAGAGTCAGCTTCCTGCACGCAGAGATTCTTGAGCTTGCTCAACATGTGGAGCTGCACCACAGCTGGATGATCTCCTAGGCACTGACGAGGTTAGTTACTAGTTCAGCCTGGAGTTTACCACCAATGGTCAGATTCAGAGTGCAGAAGTCTGCATCTCTACGTTTTGGTAAGTTGTTGTCCCTGAAATATAAACAGAACCCGACTGAGAGCAGCGGCGTAGGTCATGTGACGTGTACAGACTCTATCAAGTCAGTGGTTGTGGAGGGTCATGTGACGTGTACAGACTCTATCAAGTCAGTGGTTGTGGAGGGTCATGTGACGTGTACAGACTCTATCAGGTCTGTGGTTGTGGAGGGTCATGTGACGTGTACAGACTCTATCTAGCAGGTCTGTGGTTGTGGAGGGTCATGTGACGTGTACAGACTCTATCAGGTCTGAGGTTGTGGAGGGTCATGTGACGTGTACAGACTCTATCTAGCAGGTCTGTGGTTGTGGAGGGTCATGTGACGTGTATAGACTCTATCAGGTCTGTGGTTGTGGAGGGTCATGTGACGTGTACAGACTCTATCTAGCAGGTCTGTGGTTGTGGAGGGTCATGTGACGTGTATAGACTCTATCAGGTCTGTGGTTGTGGAGGGTCATGTGACGTGTACAGACTCTATCTAGCAGGTCTGTGGTTGTGGAGGGTCATGTGACGTGTATAGACTCTATCAGGTCTGTAGTTGTGGAGGGTCATGTGACGTCTACAGACTGTAGCAGGTCTGTAGTTGTGGAAGGTCATGTGACGTGTACAGACTCTATCTAGCAGGTCTGTGGTTGTGGAGGGTCATGTGACGTGTACAGACTCTATCAGGTCTGAGGTTGTGGAGGGTCATGTGACGTGTACAGACTCTATCTAGCAGGTCTGTGGTTGTGGAGGGTCATGTGACGTGTATAGACTCTATCAGGTCTGTGGTTGTGGAGGGTCATGTGACGTCTACAGACTGTAGCAGGTCTGAGGTTGTGGAGGGTCATGTGACGTCTACAGACTGTAGCAGGTCTGTAGTTGTGGAGGGTCATGTGACGTCTACAGACTGTAGCAGGTCTGTAGTTGTGGAGGGTCATGTGACGTGTACAGACTCTATCAGGTCTGTGGTTGTGGAGGGTCATGTGACGTCTACAGACTGTAGCAGGTCTGTAGTTGTGGAGGGTCATGTGACGTGTACAGACTCTATCAGGTCTGTGGTTGTGGAGGGTCATGTGACGTGTACAGACTCTATCTAGCAGGTCTGTGGTTGTGGAGGGTCATGTGACGTGTATAGACTCTATCAGGTCTGTAGTTGTGGAGGGTCATGTGACGTCTACAGACTGTAGCAGGTCTGTAGTTGTGGAGGGTCATGTGACGTCTACAGACTGTAGCAGGTCTGTAGTTGTGGAGGGTCATGTGACGTCTACAGACTGTAGCAGGTCTGTAGTTGTGGAGGGTCATGTGACGTCTACAGAATGTAGCAGGTCTGTAGTTGTGGAGGGTCATGTGACGTCTACAGACTGTAGCAGGTCTGTAGTTGTGGAGGGTCATGTGACGTCTACAGACTGTAGCAGGTCTGTAGTTGTGGAGGGTCATGTGACATCTACAGAATGTAGCAGGTCTGTAGTTGTGGAGGGTCATGTGACGTCTACAGACTGTAGCAGGTCTGTAGTTGAGACTGTGACGTTTCACTGTAACGTTTCGGCTCCAGAATGAAATTAAACTGAATCTGTGGAAAAAAACCTGAAGTGTCTCTTTAAACCGGATCACATGAGGAGGGTCTGAACCTGGGGGGTAATCTGATAAACAATGAAGTACTGCTACTCAGTGAAGTACTCTATGAAGTACTACAGTTTTGTACTAAAACTCAAACGGCTTCAGTTCAGTTTCATTATTTCGTGTTTCGTTTGACAAGCGTCTTGTAATTTCATCTCTTTGTGACCCTTGGGGGTCAAAATACTTCTTTTTGTGTATTTTCTTCATTGGCCACTTTCTTCAGCCTAGAACCATTTTAAAGTATGTAGAGATGTTTAATATGCTTTGTTGGGTTACTGCAATACTTTATCCCAGTCCTGTTTACTCTGTTTAGATCCTCTTTAAATCTAGAAGCTCCTCTGTCCTGAAGCAGCTGTTCTGTTATTGATATTATCATATATGATTGATATTATTGATATTATTATATATTAATGAAATCATTATATATTATTGATATTATCATATATTATTGTTATTATTGATATTATTATATATTAATGATATCATTATATATTATTATATAATATTGATATTGTTATATATTTATGATATTATTATATATTATTGATATTATTGATATCATTATATATCATTGATATTATTATATATTATTGATATCATTCATTGATAATCCACTCAGTGTTTTATTGTCATAATAATGTAATAATTGTATTTATAGGCAAGTTTCAAACCCTCAGAGTTTGTGAAGAAACATAAACACAAAGAAGAAACATAAACAGAAAGAAGAAACATAAACACAAAGAAGAAACATAAACACAAAGAAGAAACATAAACAGAAAGAAGAAATATAAACACAGAGAAGAAACATAAACACAAAGAACAAACATAAACAGAAAGAAGAAACATAAACACAAAGAAGAAACATAAACACAAAGAAGAAACATAAACACAAAGAAGAAACAAACACAAAGAAGAAACATAAACAGAAAGAAGAAACATAAACACAAAGAACAAACATAAACAGAAAGAACAAACATAAACACAAAGAAGAAACATAAACACAAAGAAGAAACATAAACAGAAAGAAGAAACATAAACAGAAAGAAGAAACATAAACACAAAGAAGAAACATAAACACAAAGAAGAAACATAAACACAAAGAAGAAACATAAACACAAAGAAGAAACATAAACAGAAAGAAGAAACATAAACACAAAGAAGAAACAGAAACAGAAAGAAGAAACATAAACACAGAGAAGAAACATAAACACAAAGAAGAAACATAAACAGAATGAAGAAACATAAACACAAAGAAGAAACAGAAACAGAAAGAAGAAACATAAACACAAAGAAGAAACATAAACAGAAAGAAGAAACATAAACACAAAGAAGAAACAGAAACAGAAAGAAGAAACATAAACACAGAGAAGAAACATAAACACAAAGAAGAAACATAAACAGAATGAAGAAACATAAACACAAAGAAGAAACATAAACAGAAAGAACAAACATAAACACAAAGAAGAAACATAAACAGAAAGAAGAAACATAAACAGAAAGAAGAAACATAAACACAGAGAAGAAACATAAACACAGAGAAGAAACATAAACAGAAAGAAGAAACATAAACACAGAGAAGAAACATAAACACAGAGAAGAAACATAAACACAAAGAAGAAACATAAGCACAGAGAAGAAACATAAACACAAAGAAGAAACATAAGCACAAGGAAGAAACATAAACACAGAGAAGAAACATAAACACAGAGAAGAAACATAAACAGAAAGAAGAAACATAAACACAGAGAAGAAACATAAACACAAAGAAGAAACATAAACACAGAGAAGAAACATAAACACAGAGAAGAAACATAAACACAGAGAAGAAACATAAGCACAAGGAAGAAACATAAACACAGAGAAGAAACATAAACACAGAGAAGAAACATAAACACAGAGAAGAAACATAAACACAGAGAAGAAACATAAACACAGAGAAGAAACATAAACAGAAAGAAGAAACATAAACACAAAGAAGAAACATAAACACAAAGAAGAAACATAAACACAAAGAAGAAACATAAACAGAAAGAAGAAACATAAACAGAAAGACGAAACATAAACACAGAGAAGAAAAGTCACCATCTGGTCTAAGAGACATAGAAGACATATCAGAGACATAGAAGACATATCAGAGACATAGAAGACATATCAGAGACATAGAAGACATATCAGAGACATAGAAGACATATCAGAGACATAGAAGACATATCAGAGACATAGAAGACATATCAGAGACATTGACGGTTTCTCCAGCTGATCAGAGTTTTAGGTCTTTGTAGCCGAAGCGTCTCTGAAGCGTCTTTGTGCAGCAGAACCGTCCTGATTTCAAGCCTCCGTCAGGTGATGGAGGAAGTGGTTGGAGGAAGCGGTGCGCCCCGGGCGGCC
>NC_137665.1:409268-414268 GCF_963422515.1 Blennius ocellaris
CCACACCCTCCTCCACCACCCTCCTCCTCCACACTCCTCCACCACACTCCTCCACCACCCTCCTCCACCACCCTCCTCCTCCACACTCCTCCACCACACTCCTCCACCACCCTCCTCCTCCACACTCCTCCACCACACTCCTCCACCACCCTCCTCCCACCACCCTCCTCCTCCACACTCCTCCACCACACTCCTCCACCACCCTCCTCCACCACCCTCCTCCACCACCCTCCTCCACACCCTCCTCCTCCACCCTCCTCCACCACCCTCCTCCACCACCCTCCACCACCACACTCCTCCACACTCCTCCACCACCCTCCTCCACCA
Source organism: Blennius ocellaris (assembly GCF_963422515.1). Taxonomy (NCBI): domain Eukaryota; kingdom Metazoa; phylum Chordata; class Actinopteri; order Blenniiformes; family Blenniidae; genus Blennius; species Blennius ocellaris. The sequence goes on from NC_137665.1 coordinate 409,596, forward strand.
CCCTCCTCCTCCACACTCCTCCACCACACTCCTCCTCCACCCTCCTCCTCCACCACCCTCCTCACCACCCTCCTCCACCACCCTCCTCCACCACCCTCCTCTCCACACTCCTCCACCACACTCCTCCACCACCCTCCTCCACCACCCTCCTCCTCCACACTCCTCCACCACACTCCTCCACCACCCTCCTCCTCCACACTCCTCCACCACACTCCTCCACCACCCTCCTCCCACCCTCCTCCACCACCCTCCTCTCCACACTCCTCCACCACACTCCTCCTCCACCCTCCTCCACCACCCTCCTCCACCACCCTCCTCCACCACCCTCCTCCACCACCCTCCTCCTCCACCACCCTCCTCCACCACATTCACAAAGTTGCACTCTGCTGCATCAGGAGCAACAAACTGTTTGAGGAAGTCGATTGAGGATTGCGACACTTTTCACGTCGACTTGGACTCTGATATTCATAGTTTTGCTCCCAAAAAGCTCTGATGCTCCACATTCATCAGTTAATGCTGAAAAAGAGGAAATGTATTTCTCAGAATGCTGAACACGATTCAGGACCCGAGCATGAACATTACATCACAAGGCGTCATCGACCCCCGTTGGCTTTTTAATTCAACTTTCATTCAGACCATTTCAACTGACGTCCTTATATTGAAATGTCTTTGGTATTTAATATTTGAAATCATTTCTAATATGTCTTGAAAAACCACTTCATGAAAGCTTCTGGAGGATTTCATGACCTTGTTATTAGTATTTGCTCCGTGAATGGAAGTGCAGATCCCTACACCTCCTGCTGTGGTTCCCAGAGAGTATCACATCCACGCTGGCAAGACGGAGATGGCGGCGAGTCTCAAGAAGCAGTTCCCCGGAGAAGAGGAGGCCATCGATGAGTTCATGAGACTCATGAAGGTAGAGAGACAGTCCAGACCACAGTATATTACACATATATCTATATATATATGTATATATGTGATTTCCCTTCTGCGTCTGAAGCTGGCCTCGAGGAGGACGCCGCTCATCGCCGTCCTGAAGATGATACCATACTGGATGGTTGGTTTCCTGGTTCGGTTCCGCCTGCTGGACCGCGTATCTTCAGTTTTCCGCCTGGCGACGAGCAGCCATTCAGAAATCATCTCGGGCCTGACCCAGAACAAGGACCTGCAGGCGCTGACGGCCTACCTGTTCTACGGTGAGGTTCTGCACTTCCTGTCATCCTGCCGCGCCACACCCTGCCTCATCTGCCTCATCTGCCTCGTCTGCCTCACCTGCCTCACCTGCCTCACCTGCCTCACCTGCCTCGTCTGCCTCATCTGTTTTCTAGGCGTCCCTCCAAAAGAGTCCAGCTTTCTCATCAATGCTCTCCTCCTCCACCACTACAAGCGTGGAGCGTATTACCCACGAGGGGGCGCCAGTGAGTTTGCCTTCCACATCATCCCAGTCATCCAGCAGGCAGGTGGCGCTGTGCTGGTGAGGGCGCCGGTCCATCGCATCCTCCTGGACCAGCAGGGCAAGGCCTGTGGTGAGTCCAGCGGGGGGTCAGTGGTGAGGAAGGAAGATTCAGTACCGACAGTGAGCCGGACGGAACATGAAGCCGAGGTTTAGCGCTCCGTCAGCAGTGACGGAGCGACGCCACCTGAACAATTCATTTGTTGTCACTTGGCTGATTCCTTGTAGGACTAACGTCTGTTGACGAGAGGGAGTTGGAAGCTTTTACTTTGAAAGGGAAAACTTTATTTACTTTCTACAAGGCTGAGACAGTCACATGGTCACACTGTTGGTCTGGCATTAAGCCAAAAACATTCATGGTGTTTTGAGGGTTTGTTTCCATGACAACGGTGCTTTGTGCCACTGAAAACACAAGTCTTTGAAAACACTTCAAAAGTCTCCATGGAAACGGAGGAAACGCATTTCTTCTGCACATGCTCAGTAGAGACCATCAGAACAAAGTTTCCTCCCTGGTGTCACGACTCCCAGTCCTCATTCTCCTGGACCTGGTGGTTTTATTTTGACAGTCACCATAACAACAATCCAACTCCTACTTTGTACCAGTGTTTCTGCCATTTTCTTGTAAATGGAGATCGTTTTCAGAACACTGCTGTGTAAACATGAAAGTTTTCTGAAACAGAAATACAAAAATGATGTTTGTTTTTCTTATGAGTTGTGAATCACCACAAATAATATTATGAATAAGTATAAAACTAGAAACACATCATCATCATCATCATCAATCAAAAAGCAACACTGGAATCGGATCTATTCTTAATTCAAATGTTCAGCAAACATATTCTGTGTTCCATGAAGGAAACGCTTCTATTGCAGGAAGAATCAACAAAACTGAAAACAAAGTTTAAACTTTGTACTTGAGTTTGAAAAAGTTACTTCTTGCAAAGTGTTGCTGGATATTTCCTTTGAAGTAAAAAGGTGTGGTCGCGTGCGTGTCAGGTGTGACGGTGCTGAAAGGACAGGAAGAGGTGGAGGTCCGCGCTCCGGTCGTCATTTCCAACGCTGGCATCTTCAACACCTTCCAGAAGTTTCTGCCCCAGCACATCCAGGACAAGCAAGGTACCTCGGGCAGAACACTGGAGAAGGACCAGGGTGGGGCTTCCTGTAGGGTTCATGTGTGGCCTTGCCTCCATGTCTGCAGAGGTGAGCTCCCTGCTGGGGAAGGTGCGTCACGGGATGGGTTCCTTCCTGGTCTTTGTCGGACTGGACGGAACCAAGGAAGAGCTGGGAATCGTCTCGACCAACTTCTGGATGTATAAAGACAACGACCTGGACTCGCTGTAGGGCTCATGAGCAAATCACTTCCTGACCGTCAGTCACTGAGTGGATTCATCCTTTCCTCTTGTGTCTGTTGTCTCGGTGAAGTATGGAGCAGTACGCCTCCCGGAGCCGGGACCAGGTCCTGGGGAACATCCCCATGATGTTCATCACCTTCCCTTCTGCCAAAGACCCAACGTCCTCCGTCAGACATCCAGGTAACACAGCCAGGTAACACATCAGGTAACACATCAGGTAATCAGGTAACACATCAGGTAACACATCAGGTAACACATCAGGTAACACATCAGGTAATCAGGTAACACATCAGGTAATCAGGTAACACAGCCAGGTAACACATCAGGTAACACATCAGGTAACACATCAGGTAACACATCAGGTAACACATCAGGTAATCAGGTAACACATCAGGTAACACATCAGGTAACACATCAGGTAACACATCAGGTAACACATCAGGTAATCAGGTAACACATCAGGTAACACATCAGGTAACACATCAGGTAACACATCAGGTAATCAGGTAACACATCAGGTAACACATCAGGTAACACATCAGGTAACACATCAGGTAACACATCAGGTAACACATCAGGTAGCACATCAGGCAATCAGGTAACACATCAGGTAACACATCAGGTAACACATCAGGTAACACATCAGGTAACACATCAGGTAACACATCAGGTAATCAGGTAACACATCAGGTAACACATCAGGTAACACATCAGGTAACACATCAGGTAATCAGGTAACACATCAGGTAACACATCAGGTAACACATCAGGTAATCAGGTAACACATCTCAGGTAACACATCAGGTAACACATCAGGTAACTCAGGTAACACATCAGGTAAATCAGGTAACACATCAGGTAACACATCAGGTAACACATCAGGTAACACATCAGGTAACACATCAGGTAATCAGGTAACACATCAGGTAACACATCAGGTAACACATCAGGTAATCAGGTAACACATCAGGTAACACATCAGGTAACACATCAGGTAATCAGGTAACACATCAGGTAACACATCAGGTAACACATCAGGTAACACTATAATATAACACGACAACACTGCAACCAGTGTTATTAAAGTAGGAACACAGACACTGAGCTGGGATCATCAGACACCAGCGGTCTGGTTCAGCTTGCAGGTAAATCACCTTTGTTGCTCGTCCCTGGTTGCAGGTGAAACCATGTGTCTTCCTTGTCCTCTGGCCACCTTGCAGGTAAATCCTGCATGACGTTGCTCACCATGGCTCGTTACGAGTGGTTCGAGGAGTGGGAGGGGACCAAGCTGGGCAAGAGGGGACAGGACTATCTGGACCTGAAGAACAGCATGGCCCAGGAGCTGCTGGACTGGGCCCTCAACGTCTTCCCTCAGCTGAGAGACAAGGTACCTGTCAACGTCTTCCCTCAGCTGAGAGACAAGGTACCTGTCAGCGTCTTCCCTACGCTGAGAGACAAGGTACCTGTCAACGTCTTCCCTCAGCTGAGAGACAAGGTACCTGTCAGCGTCTTCCCTCAGCTGAGAGACAAGGTACCTGTCAACGTCTTCCCTCAGCTGAGAGACAAGGTACCTGTCAACGTCTTCCCTCAGCTGAGAGACAAGGTACCTGTCAATGTCTTCCCTACGCTGAGAGACAAGGTACCTGTCAACGTCTTCCCTCAGCTGAGAGACAAGGTACCTGTCAACGTCTTCCCTCAGCTGAGAGACAAGGTACCTGTCAGGGTCTTCCCTACGCTGAGAGACAAGGTACCTGTCAACGTCTTCCCTCAGCTGAGAGACAAGGTACCTGTCAACGTCTTCCCTACGCTGAGAGACAAGGTACCTGTCAGGGTCTTCCCTACGCTGAGAGACAAGGTACCTGTCAACG
>NC_137665.1:419268-426768 GCF_963422515.1 Blennius ocellaris
TGACGGCGTGGAACCTGGTCACCGGGCGACAGACACATTAAGCATGGACCCTCCGGAGCAGCAGCTCTGACAGGAAACAGGAAGTGAGGTCAGTTACCGGGGGTGACAGAGGGTGTAGCGGCTACATCCGTTCTGGATCTCGATGAGGCACTGGCGATGTGTTGGGAGAACCCCGGCAACCGCCTGGGCCACGGCGGTGACGCCGGCCACGCCCGCGATCTCCATGACGACTGGCAGTCCAGACAGACACAATCACCAGGGTTCTACACCCACCAGGGTTCTACACCCAAATCCACCAGGGTTCTACACCCACCAGGGTTCTACACCCAAATCACTGTAAAGCAGTATTACTTTCACTACAGTTGAAGGAAAACCAACAAACAAACCAACAAAATAACTTGTAACCTTCAGACTGGAACTCAACTTCACTGAAATTATAGTTTTGGTGCTCGTGTTGATGAAGAACCCAGCAGGGAGTCCCAGCAGGGAGTCCCAGCAGGGAGTCCACACAGGGAGTCCACACAGGGAGTCCCAGCAGGGGGTCCACCACAGCAGCGCCGCTCCTCCAGCAACATGCAGCGTTCATTAAAACAACGAGTCTTGTGAGTCTCACCTGCTGAGAGGAAGTGACTCTTCCACCGTTGCAGACTTTTCTACTGGACTTTAATGAAAAGACAGTGGAGACACTCCTGTCTCTGGACCCGCCCCCCAGACGCTCCTCAGTCTCTGGACCCGCCCCCCAGACACTTAGTCTCTGGACCCGCCCCCCAGGCACTCCTGTCTCTGGACCCCGCCCCCCAGGCTCACCTATGTCCCCAAACCAGTCTGACAATCTTTGCATGGCAAGAGGCTCAGTTTGTTTTGGCCTGAGAAAGATGAGGGAGCAGAGGAACACCTGGTTCTACGTCCAAACAGAAGTATTGATCCTCTAGAACCTGGATCCTCTAGAACCTGGATCCTCTAGAACCTGGATCCTCTAGAACCTGGATCCTCAGTTTGTGACGTGAAGCAGAAGAAAATGTCCAGACCTAGCAGGCCTCCTGCCAGGTCTGCGTCTCACCAGACAACATATCTGACATACATCAGTGGAGGTGAAGCGTCTCATGTGGGCCTCATGCAGACGGACTGGTTCCAGTCAGACCAGGAAGTGGGAGGACCAGGTGAAGGACAGCGTCTCTGGAATGTCCCTCCGGTCTGCTGGACAAAGACTGAAACAGGACTTTGTTCTGTTGCTGCTGCTGCTGTTCTGATGAAGGTCCAGGGAAACCATCTGGGTGGTCCCGTGGTCCCTACGGTCTCTACATGACGGTCTCTGTCCATGACGGTCTCTGTCCATGACGTCTCTGTCCATGACGGTCTCTACATGACGGTCTCTGTCCATGACGGTCTCTACAGATGTCCCCACATGACGTGTCTACATGACGGTCTCTGTCCATGACGGTCTCTACAGGATGTCCCCACATGACGCCTCTACATGACGTCTCTACATGACGGTCTCTGTCCATGACGGTCTCTGTCCATGACGTCTCTACATGACGTCTCTACATGACGTCTCTACATGACGTCATGTAGAGACAAGAAGCTGAACAGGTAAGTCAAGCGGACAAGAAGCCAACAGGTAAGTCACGAGGACAAGAAGCTGAACAGGTAAGTCAAGAGGACAAGAAGCTGAACAGGTAAGTCACGAGGACAAGAAGCCAACAGGTAAGTCACGAGGACAAGAAGCCAACAGGTAAGTCACGAGGACAAGAAGCCAACAGGTAAGTCACGAGGACAAGAAGCCAACAGGTAAGTCAAGCGGACAAGAAGCCAACAGGTAAGTCACGAGGACAAGAAGCTGAACAGGTAAGTCAAGAGACAAGAAGCTGAACAGGTAAGTCACGAGACAAGAAGCCAACAGGTAAGTCACGAGGACAAGAAGCCAACAGGTAAGTCACGAGGACAAGAAGCTGAACAGGTAAGTCACGAGGACAAGAAGCTGAACAGGTAAGTCAAGAGGACAAGAAGCTGAACAGGTAAGTCACGAGGACAAGAAGCCAACAGGTAAGTCAAGAGGACAAGAAGCCAACAGGTAAGTCAAGAGGACAAGAAGCTGAACAGGTAAGTCACGAGGACAAGAAGCCAACAGGTAAGTCAAGAGGACAAGAAGCCAACAGGTAAGTCACGAGGACAAGAAGCCAACAGGTAAGTCAAGAGGACAAGAAGCCAACAGGTAAGTCAAGAGGACAAGAAGCTGAACAGGTAAGTCACGAGGACAAGAAGCCAACAGGTAAGTCAAGAGGACAAGAAGCCAACAGGTAAGTCACGAGGACAAGAAGCCAACAGGTAAGTCACGAGGACAAGAAGCCAACAGGTAAGTCACGAGGACAAGAAGCCAACAGGTAAGTCAAGAGGACAAGAAGCCAACAGGTAAGTCACGAGGACAAGAAGCCAACAGGTAAGTCACGAGGACAAGAAGCCAACAGGTAAGTCAAGAGGACAAGAAGCCAACAGGTAAGTCACGAGGACAAGAAGCCAACAGGTAAGTCACGAGGACAAGAAGCCAACAGGTAAGTCACGAGGACAAGAAGCCAACAGGTAAGTCACGAGGACAAGAAGCCAACAGGTAAGTCACGAGGACAAGAAGCCAACAGGTAAGTCAAGAGGACAAGAAGCCAACAGGTAAGTCACGAGGACAAGAAGCCAACAGGTAAGTCACGAGGACAAGAAGCCAACAGGTAAGTCACGAGGACAAGAAGCCAACAGGTAAGTCAAGAGGACAAGAAGCCAACAGGTAAGTCACGAGGACAAGAAGCCAACAGGTAAGTCACGAGGACAAGAAGCCAACAGGTAAGTCACGAGGACAAGAAGCCAACAGGTAAGTCAAGAGGACAAGAAGCCAACAGGTAAGTCACGAGGACAAGAAGCCAACAGGTAAGTCACGAGGACAAGAAGCAACAGGTAAGTCACGAGGACAAGAAGCCAACAGGTAAGTCACGAGGACAAGAAGCCAACAGGTAAGTCACGAGGACAAGAAGCCAACAGGTAAGTCAAGAGGACAAGAAGCCAACAGGTAAGTCACGAGGACAAGAAGCCAACAGGTAAGTCACGAGGACAAGAAGCCAACAGGTAAGTCAAGAGGACAAGAAGCTGAACAGGTAAGTCACGAGGACAAGAAGCCAACAGGTAAGTCAAGAGGACAAGAAGCCAACAGGTAAGTCACGAGGACAAGAAGCCAACAGGTAAGTCACGAGGACAAGAAGCCAACAGGTAAGTCACGAGGACAAGAAGCCAACAGGTAAGTCACGAGGACAAGAAGCCAACAGGTAAGTCAAGAGGACAAGAAGCCAACAGGTAAGTCATGAGGACAAGAAGCCAACAGGTAAGTCATGAGGACAAGAAGCCAACAGGTAAGTCACGAGGACAAGAAGCTGTTATGTCATCAAGCATCTCTGAAATGTGGAACATGCAAGGCGTGGCTCCACACAGACACTAGTCTGTCACGCACACACATTCTGATCTACTAACTGATGTGTATCTTATTCAGAAATATCAGAGCATCAGGTCACACACCAGTGAGGTGCGGTCAGGCAAGGCAGGCAAGGCAGGCAAGGCAGGGGGGGGCAGAGGCTCACTGATGTATCTTCAGTATGACTCTACATGTTTGACATTTTATTAATTAAAACTCACTGAGAATGTGATATTAGTGGATGAAATCTGGGGGCTGGGGGTGATGGGGGGGGGGGGGGGGGGGGCTGTCATGTGATCAATACAACCTGGTCACATGACCTTCCTGCTCCTCAGCACATCAACAACATGAACTTGTGGTCCAGCAGGACCTGGTCTTTAATGTGAGAACCCTTCCTGCTGACCGCCACAATAAAGTGAGGCAGGCCGTCCTCTGCCTCGCCTCAAGGGGGCGGCGCTGAGCTGAACTTGGCCAGAATCAGGGGTTTTAATAAGATAGGTGTAAGTAGAAAAATTCAAGTATGAGTCAACTAAACTTTTGGCCTAAAATAATGTTTTTCTTTTCATTTTCATAAACAAACTTGATTAAAATTGATTTTAAGTTAAGTCAGAATTTAAAGTTTGAAAAATAAGAGAAATGTTGCTGTTGGATGAAGCTCGTCTCACTTCTTCCAGTGTAAATCTGAGTCCAGAGGAGGCGGAGCCTCACCTCACCTCACCTCTCTCTCTCTCTCTCTCACACACACACACACACACACACACACACACACACACACACACACACACACACACACACACACACACACACACACACACACACACACACACACACACACACACACACACACACACACACACACACACACACACACACACACACACACACACTACACACACACACACACTACACAGCACATCAGTTCAGCCATCAGCAGCAGGATCTTATCTTCCACACGTACAAACACGAGATACGGAGATAAAGACGCTATAAAGTGTCTGTTGTCCTGCTGCTGCTGCTTGTCCTCACCTCACTGACCAGGTAGGACACTGTAGGACACTTCTCACCTCACTGACCAGGTAGGACACTGTAGGACACTTCTCACCTCACTGACCAGGTAGGACACTGTAGGACACTGCAGGACACTGTAGGACACTTCTCACCTCACTGACCAGGTAGGACACTGTAGGACACTGTAGGACACTGCAGGACACTTTAGGACACTTCTCACCTCACTGACCAGGTAGGACACTGCAGGACACTGTAGGACACTGTAGGACACTTCTCACCTCACTGACCAGGTAGGACACTGTAGGACACTGTAGGACACTTTAGGACACTTCTCACCTTCACGTCTGCTGCAGGACATTTATAGAAAAGGTAACCAGTTTGTGCTCCAGTGATGTTCTAGCATGAATGTAGGATATTGTGTGTGTGTGTGTGTGTGTGTGTGTGTGTGTGTGTGTGTGTGTGTGTGTGTGTGTGTGTGTGTGTGTGTGTGTGTGTGTGTGTGTGTGTGTGTGTGTGTGTGTGAGTAATAAATACATCACTATTTACCCTCGGTCACTGAAACGTTACAAATCATTTTGGCTTTGCCAAAAAAAGTAGGGGGGGGGTGGGGGGGTGGGGGGGTGGGGGTAGTGACCAGGTCTCTGTCTCATCAGGTTGGTTTCTGTCTTATCAGGTCTCTGTCTCATCAGGACTGTGTCTCATCAGGTGTCTGTCTCATCAGGACTCTGTCTCATCAGGTTAGTCTCTGCAGGTGAAGGTGAGATGCATCAGACGATGAGAGTCGTCAGACGATGAGACTCGTCAGATGATTTGAATCGTCAGACGATGAGACTCGTCAGACGATGAGACTCGTCAGACGATGAGACTCGTCAGATGATTTGAATCGTCAGACGATGAGACTCGTCAGACGATGAGACTCGTCAGACGATGAGACTCGTCAGATGATTTGAATCGTCAGACGATGAGACTCGCCAGACGATGAGACTCTTCAGACGATGAGACTCGTCAGATGATTTGAATCGTCAGACGATTAGACTCGTCAGACGATGAGAGTCGTCAGACGATGAGACTCGTCAGATGATTTGAATCGTCAGACGATGAGACTCGTCAGACGATGAGACTCGTCAGATGATTTGAATCGTCAGACGATGAGACTCGTCAGACGATGAGACTCTTCAGACGATGAGACTCGTCAGATGATTTGAATCGTCAGACGATGAGAGTCGTCAGACGACGAGACTCGTCAGACGACGAGACTCTTCAGACGATGAGACTCGTCAGTGATTTGAATCGTCAGACGATGAGAGATCGTCAGACGATGAGACTCATCAGACGATGAGACTCATCAGACGATGAGGACTCGTCAGACGATGAGACTCATCAGATGATGAGACTCGTCAGACGATGAGAGTCGTAAGACGATTAGACTCGTCAGACGATGAGAGTCGTCAGACGATGAGACTCGTCAGACGATGAGACTCGTCAGATGATTAGACTCGTCAGACGATGAGAGTCGTCAGACGATGAGGACTCATCAGATGATGAGACTCGTCAGACGATGAGAGTCGTAAGATGATTAGACTCGTCAGACGATGAGAGTCGTCAGACGATGAGACTCGTCAGACGATGAGACTCGTCAGACGATGAGACTCGTCAGATGATTAGACTCGTCAGACGATGAGAGTCGTCAGACGATGAGACTCGTCAGACGATGAGACTCGTCAGATGATTAGACTCGTCAGACGATGAGAGTCGTCAGACGATGAGACTCGTCAGACGATGAGACTCGTCAGATGATTAGACTCGTCAGACGATGAGAGTCGTCAGACGATGAGACTCATCAGATGATGAGACTCGTCAGACGATGAGAGTCGTAAGATGATTAGACTCGTCAGACGATGAGAGTCGTGAGACGATGAGACTCGTCAGACGATGAGACTCGTCAGACGATGAGAGTCGTCAGACGATGAGTCGTCAGACGATGAGTCGTCAGACGATGAGAGTCGTAAGATGATTAGACTCGTCAGACGATGAGAGTCGTGAGACGATGAGACTCGTCAGACGATGAGACTCGTCAGACGATGAGAGTCGTCAGACGATGAGTCGTCAGACGATGAGTCGTCAGACGATGAGTCGTCAGACGATGAGACTCATCAGACGATGAGACTCGTCAGACGATGAGACTCATGCAGAAGGACTGTTGCTACAGAAGAAACCTTGATGAAGCTGATGTTCACAGTTGTTGGAGACTGATGTCTCCCGCTGTTCCACCTCCTCCCAGCAGGGGTCCATGGCGCTAACGGCGCTCAGTGCTAGCGCGGCGGTGGCGGGAGTGAGCCAGGCCATCGGGCAAGGCAGCCCCACCCACCGCCAGTGCCTCATCTACATCACCAATGGCTGCAGCAGCTACACCCTCTGCAACTCCAGGTGACGGAATCCCAACAGGACCGAGTGTCTCACGTGACCGGACGTCTCACCGACGTCTCACCGTCCGTCCAGCAGGTGGTTCGTCTACAGCGGGAGCTGCTCGTCACCGCTGCCCCCCTCCGTTCCCGCCAACGCGTCGGGCAGCGCCCTGTTCATCAAGACGCCTCACACGGCCTGCGGCTCGGTGGGCGTGCTGACCTACGACCTCCTGCGGGAGGACGAGGACCGACCGGGGGGAGAGGCTGGCCGTCATGTTCTCCAACCCCTACGACTTCAACGTCTACGCCAACTGGTTGGCCGTGGGCGTGTTGGAGCCCTCCACCCAGTGCGACTACAACCTGTACTACGACATGTACTACGGGAACGGCCAGCGCTTCGTCAGAGGTCAGGCTAGCGGCGCCGTGTTGAGCTACACCGGAAAACGAGTTAGGGTGGAGGCCACCATGTCGGATGCCTACCAGCCTGTCATGAAGGTGGAGGTGACGGAGACTGACTGAAGGGTCCGGATGTAGAAACCACCACAACCACAAGTCATGTTTGGTTTTACAGTGTGGGGGCGGCGGAGAGCCCCCTTCAGTCAGGCCCCGCCCCTTCAGACAGGCCCCGCCCCCTCAGAC
>NC_137665.1:431768-519268 GCF_963422515.1 Blennius ocellaris
TACCCTAGCTACACTAGTTACCCTAGCTACACTAGTTACTGTAGTGGCCCTAGCTACCGTAGTGGCCCTAGCTACACTAGCTACCGTAGTGGCCCTAGCTACCCTAGTGGCCCTAGCTACACTAGTTACTGTAGTGGCCCTAGCTACCGTAGTGGCCCTAGCTACACTAGCTACCGTAGTGGCCCTAGCTACACTAGTTACCGTAGTGGCCCTAGCTACCCTAGTGGCCCTAGCTACACTAGTTACCGTAGTGGCCCTAGCTACCCTAGTGGCCCTAGCTACACTAGTTACTGTAGTGGCCCTAGCTACCGTAGTGGCCCTAGCTACACTAGCTACCGTAGTGGCCCTAGCTACACTAGTTACCGTAGTGGCCCTAGCTACCCTAGTGGCCCTAGCTACACTAGTTACTGTAGTGGCCCTAGCTACCGTAGTGGCCCTAGCTACACTAGCTACCGTAGTGGCCCTAGCTACACTAGTTACCGTAGTGGCCCTAGCTACCCTAGTGGCCCTAGCTACACTAGTTACTGTAGTGGCCCTAGCTACACTAGTTACCGTAGTGGCCCTAGCTACACTAGTTACTGTATTGGCCCTAGCTACACTAGTTACCCTAGTTACTGTAGTGGCCCCAGCTACACTAGTTACTGTAGTGGCCCTAGCTACACTAGTTACCCTAGCTACACTAGTTACTGTAGTGGCCCTAGCTACACTAGTTACCCTAGCTACACTAGTTACCGTAGTGGCCCTAGCTACACTAGTTACCCTAGTTACTGTAGTGGCCCTAGCTACACTAGTTCCCTTGACTTTCTCCACTAAAACAAGTTTCAAACTCAACCCAGTTGTTTGATCTCTTTAGTCGCCAACAAGCAGGTCCTTGTGACCACGTCCCCCGTCCTGGTCTGTCCAGACCCCCACCCTGGACACCAGGCCAGCAACACGGGGGGGGGGGGGGGGGGGGGGCATTCTTCAGCCCCCTTGAGGGGAACGACTGCAGGAGGAGCAGGTAGGGTAGGAGGCCAACCCTAAACCAGGACACTGAGGACATTAGGGTGTAGAACCCAGGAGGACAGTAGGGTGTAGAACCCAGGAGGACATTAGGGTGTAGAAACCAGGAGGACAGTAGGGTGTAGAAACCAGGAGGACAGTAGGGTGTAGAACCCAGGAGGACAGTAGGGTGTAGAACCCAGGAGGACAGTAGGGTGTAGAACCCAGAGACGGAGGACATTAGGGTGTAGAACCCAGAGACGGAGGACATTAGGGTGTAGAACCCAGAGACGGAGGACAGTAGGGTGTAGAACCCAGAGACGGAGGACAGTAGGGTGTAGAAACCAGGAGGACATTAGGGTGTAGAAACCAGAAGGACATTAGGGTGTAGAAACCTGGAGGACATTAGGGTGTAGAACCCAGGAGGACATTAGGGTGTAGAACCCAGGAGGACACTAGGGTGTAGAACCCAGGAGGACACTAGGGTGTAGAAACCAGAGACGGAGGACAGAGCTGGATCAACAGTTTAATGAAAACAGGGTGGAGGTCAGGCGATGCTGCCGGCGTTGGAGGCGATCCTGGGCCACAGGTCAGCACACTCTTTAGCCACAGGTCCTGTGATGGCCGAGCCTGGAGAGAGAGGGGGGGGGGGGGGGGGGGGGGTCAGTACTGTGAGCAGAGGACAGTCCATGTCCAGTGTCTCATCCCTGATTGAGACAGTCGGCCACGGTTCTGGCCGCCGTCTCACCCACAGTGATGAACTTCCTGTTCCCTCCTCTGACGGCTCACAGAGTCACTGAGTGGACACAACGAGTGCTTTAGGAAGGGGGCGGGGCTAAACCCTGCTGGTGCAGTGACATCACATCAACTTTACTTTCTCTCACATTCACACTCGTTTCATACAGAGCTTCACTATAAAAGACCAGTTCATGGTGGAAGTGGAGGCCTCCACTCTAGTGTCCTGCCTCCACCCACTCCTCCCTCCACTCTAGTGTCCTGCCTCCACCCACTCCTCCCTCCACTCTAGTGTCCTGCCTCCACCCACTCCTCCCTCCACTCTAGTGTCCTGCCTCCACCCACTCCTCCCTCCACTCTAGTGTCCTGCCTCCACCCACTCCTCCCTCCACTCTAGTGTCCTGCCTCCACCCACTCCTCCCTCCACCCACTCCTCCCTCCACTCTAGTGTCCTGCCTCCACCCACTCCTCCCTCCACTCTACAGTGTCCTGCCTCCACCCACTCCTCCCTCCACTCTACAGTGTCCTGCCTCCACCCACTCCTCCCTCCACAATAACAGACAGACGGTTGGAGTTCCCAGGAAACAGTTTGAAAAGAAAATGTGTCTGAACAAAATGGTTCTAATCACATTTTCTGTTTCCCTCTAAACTTTTCCCAGAGTTCCTCTAATGAACCAGAGGAAACATTAAAAGGTCAAAGGTCATGACAGTAAGTCTGGTCTCACGGCGGAGACCAACATGGCCGCCGGCGGGAAGGAGGCGTGTCCATATAGCCGATGGAAACGTTTGGACGCCCTGCAGACCCACCTTTCATTTCTCCTTTGTTGTTGACGATGACGCCGGCGTTGTCTTCAAAGTAAAGAAACACGCCGTCTTTTCGCCGATAGGACTTCCGCTGCCGGATCACCACCGCAGGATGGACTGGGGGACAGGGGGGACGGCGCACACGTCAACAAATGTTCACTTCCTCTGCAGGAACACTGAAACCATGTGGTTTCCACATCGGGCCACTAGTTGGTGCTGTTTGTCATGAACGAGCTCTGGACCTCAGTGAGGACGGGACATTCTAATGACGGGACAATTCTAGTGAGGACGAGACATCCTAATGACGGGACATTCTAGTGAGGACGGGACATTCTAATGACGGGACATTCTAGTGCGGACGAGACATTCTAATGACGGGACATTCTAGTGAGGACGAGACATTGAAGCACCCAGTGTTTCAACGACATCCAGGAGGAGCGACTTGTTCAACTTGAAGGTAAACTTTACTGCCTGGTGTCGTATAGAACTGTGACCATAGAAGTGTTGGTGTCGTATAGAACTGTGACCATAGAAGTGTTGGTGTCGTATAGAACTGTGACCATAGAAGTGTTGGTGTCGTATAGAACTGTGACCATAGAAGTGTTGGTGTCGTATAGAACTGTGACCATAGAAGTGTTGGTGTCGTATAGAACTGTGACCATAGGACATGAAGACGTTTACGTCCTAATGACTCTCCAGGACATGAGGACAAGCATCTCTCCAGGACAGTGAGCAGAGGACAGTCCATGTCCAGTGTCTCATCCCTGATTGAGACAGTCGGCCACGGTTCTGGCCGCCGTCTCACCCACAGTGATGAACTTCCTGTTCCCTCCTCTGACGGCTCACAGAGTCACTGAGTGGACACAGCGAGTGCTTTAGGAAGGGGGCGGGGCTAAACCCTGCTGGTGCAGTGACATCACATCAACTTTATTTTCTCTCACATTCACACGTCGTATAGAACCGTGATCGTAGAAGAATTAAAAACTGTCTACAAGTGAAAGTGAGGACACGTTCCGTCCCAGAGACACGTGTCCAGGTTGTCTCACCCTTCTTCCTGAGCTCCGGCTTGCCCTTCTTCACCGTGGCCATCACCATGTCCCCCACTCCTGCAGCAGGCAGGCGGTTCAGACGGCCCTTGATGCCCTTCACAGAGATGATGTACAGGTTCTTGGCCCCTGGAGGGAAGCAGAGCGGGAGGTCAGGGAGGACAGGGAGGACGGGTGTGCTTGGTGGGTCTGTCTCATCCCTGATTGAGAGCAGTGAGCAGAGGACAGTCCATGTCCAGTGTCTCATCCCTGATTGAGAGCAGTCGGCCACGGTTCTGGCCGCCGTCTCACCCACAGTGATGAACTTCCTGTTCCCTCCTCTGACGGCTCACAGAGTCACTGAGTGGACACAGCGAGTGCTTTAGGAAGGGGGCGGGGCTAAACAGTAAGGGTGGAACAGCGAGTGCTTTAGGAAGGGGGCGGGGCTAAACAGTAAGGGTGGAACAGCGAGTGCTTTAGGAAGGGGGCGGGGCTAAACAGTAAGGGTGGAACAGCGAGTGCTTTAGGAAGGGGGCGGGGCTAAACAGTAAGGGTGGAACAGCGAGTGCTTTAGGAAGGGGGCGGGGCTAAACAGTAAGGGTGGAACAGCGAGGCATCAGCCCCTCTGCCTGGTCGTTCAAACCCGGGTTAGTTAAACCACTGGTTAAGCTTTGTTAAGCCCCAACCGCCGGTTAAACATGCATCGTTTAAAACAAGGTTAGTCGTCCCGTTAGCTAACGTCCTGGTTAAAGTCTACAGGACGCAAAAAGCCCCGCCCACTTTCACGTGTCCGTGCTTCCATGTTCAGTCCGAAGCAGCGTTTTGATCTCGACTATAAAACATAAAACATGACAAACTGCGCGGCTACAAGGATGTTAAAACATGAAAACTGAGCTGGATGATCGACGGCATCATGTTTTTTTTTTGTTTTGACCCAAGAAAACGATATTTAATGTGAGTGTACAGGGAGAAAATAAGAAATAATCCTTCTAACGCGTGGGAACGAGACAACAAGTCGTCACCTCAGATGAACGAAGGAAGGAAGGAGAGCCTCCATCATTCTGGAGTCGCGGCCCTGAAGAGTCTGAGGCTGCGCTGCGCCGCACAACTGCTTCATAGTGAAGCAATGCCTTTGAGAACTGTTTACATAGGTTGCCATGGAAACGGCTGCAGAGCTGCGTTCTATCACTCTACACCTCCATTCCTCATGACGCTGAAGCTTGAGATTCAGACGCGTCCAGAAATAAAGTGAAAGGAGCAGAGATTCACTATGCGACGCCCAAATGATGAAAGATAAGACAGAAGCTCATTTATTTAAGGCGAAGAGGAGAAATGAGAATCAGATCGTCTCTTCATGGACCGAGGAGAGTTTAACATCTGGATTTCACCACCTAATGGTCCGTCTCAGTCGACCTCAAAGCTCCAGAACAGCAAATATGACGGGATGAAGTGACATTGGTGGAAAATATAACACGAGGAAACAAGATAGTAACTAGTTAGCCACAGTTAGTAAGGAGAGTTAAGTTAAACGTCAAGGCAACACCTAGTTAAAGGATAAGCAGGTGTTGAACCACTGGGCCCTGGAGGTCTGGTTCATGGTGGTGAGGTGACGGTGTACCTGTGCTATCGGCGCAGTTGATGACTGAGGTGACGGTGTACCTGTGCTATCGGCGTAGTTGATGACTGAGGTGACGGTGTACCTGTGTCATCGGCGCAGTGGATGACTGAGGTGACGGTGTACCTGTGTTATCGGCGCAGTTGATGACTGAGGTGACGGTGTACCTGTGTTATCGGCGCAGTGGATGACTGAGGTGACGGTGTACCTGTGTTATCGGCGCAGTTGATGACTGAGGTGACGGTGTACCTGTGTTATCGGTGCAGTTGATGACTGAGGTGACGGTGTACCTGTGTTATCGGCGCAGTTGATGACTGAGGTGACGGTGTACCTGTGTTATCAGCGCAGTGGATGACTGAGGTGACGGTGTACCTGTTATCGGCGCAGTTGATGACTGAGGTGACGGTGTACCTGTGTTATCGGCGCAGTTGATGACTGAGGTGACGGTGTACCTGTGTTATCGGCGCAGTTGATGACTGGGGTGACGGTGTACCTGTGTTATCGGCGCAGTTGATGACTGAGGTGACGGTGTACCTGTGTTATCGGCGCAGTTGATGACGGCGCCCACCGGGAGGCCCAGCGAGATGCGGAACTTGGCTCCAGACGAACCACCACGTCCTGCCAGGAAACACACGTCAGGGTTTAGAGAGCACAGCTTTAAATGTTCAAAAGTACCTGCTCATGTCACATGTCAACTTTCTGAAAGTTGTTAACAGCCACTGCCTGAAAACCAAATCCATTTACACCAGACTGCACATAACCTGATCAACAACTTTATCAAATTCCCTGAGAGCAGCTTAAATAGATTTATAGGAACCTCTGCATCCAAACCGTTTCAGAGGAGGAGGTGTAGTAAACTCCACCATCCAGACTGTTTCAGAGGAGGAGGTGTAGTAAACTCCACCATCCAGACTGTTTCAGAGGAGGAGATGTAGTAAACTCCACCATCCAGACTGTTTCAGAGGAGGTGTAGTAAACTCCTCCATCCAGACTGTTTCAGAGGAGGAGGTGTAGTAAACTCCACCATCCAGACTGTTTCAGAGGAGGAGGTGTAGTAAACTCCACCATCCAGACTGTTTCAGAGGAGGAGGTGTAGTAAACTCCTCCATCCAGACTGTTTCAGAGGAGGAGGTGTAGTAAACTCCACCATCCAGACTGTTTCAGAGGAGGAGGTGTAGTAAACTCCACCATCCAGACTGTTTCAGAGGAGGAGGTGTAGTAAACTCCACCATCCAGACTGTTTCAGAGGAGAAGGTGTAGTAAACTCCACCATCCAGACTGTTTCAGAGGAGGAGGTGTAGTAAACTCCACCATCCAGACTGTTTCAGAGGAGGAGGTGTAGTAAACTCCACCATCCAGACTGTTTCAGAGGAGAAGGTGTAGTAAACTCCACCATCCAGACTGTTTCAGAGGAGAAGGTGTAGTAAACTCCACCATCCAGACTGTTTCAGAGGAGGAGGTGTAGTAAACTCCACCATCCAGACTGTTTCAGAGGAGAAGGTGTAGTAAACTCCACCATCCAGACTGTTTCAGAGGAGGAGGTGCAGTAAACTCCACCATCCAGACTGTTTCAGAGGAGAAGGTGTAGTAAACTCCACCATCCAGACTGTTTCAGAGGAGGAGGTGCAGTAAACTCCACCATCCAGACTGTTTCAGAGGAGAAGGTGTAGTAAACTCCACCATCCAGACTGTTTCAGAGGAGGTGTAGTAAACTCCACCATCCAGACTGTTTCAGAGGAGAAGGTGTAGTAAACTCCTCCATCCAGACTGTTTCAGAGGAGAAGGTGTAGTAAACTCCTCCATCCAGACTGTTTCAGAGGAGAAGGTGTAGTAAACTCCACCATCCAGACTGTTTCAGAGGAGGTGTAGTAAACTCCACCATCCAGACTGTTTCAGAGGAGAAGGTGTAGTAAACTCCACCATCCAGACTGTTTCAGAGGAGAAGGTGTAGTAAACTCCACCATCCAGACTGTTTCAGAGGAGGAGGTGTAGTAAACTCCACCATCCAGACTGTTTCAGAGGAGAAGGTGTAGTAAAGTCCACCATCCAGACTGTTTCAGAGGAGGAGGTGTAGTAAAGTCCACCATCCAGACTGTTTCAGAGGAGGAGTGTAGTAAACTCCTCCATCCAGACTGTTTCAGAGGAGAAGGTGTAGTAAACTCCTCCATCCAGCCTCTCCAAGATTCACAACATTCATTCTCCTCCAAGCAGATTGATGTTCCATTGGTCAGATTCAGTCGCTGCTCATTTCGCCTTCAGCTGCAAATCATCTTACGGCTCCACATTTACAGAAAAACAATCAAACCTACACTGAAACTAAACTATCGGCTTTAACCGACTGGCTTGTTACTGAACGTCAATATAAACGCGACTGTCTCAAGATTATCTGTTTGCATGTTGCTGCCTTTTGTCCAACGACTCATTAGAATTCCTCTCAACCAGAACTTTAATGTAGAAATTGCTCGTGAACACGGAGAAGCAATGAACTAAATGTCCCTCCGGCTCTTCCTTCGTGCTTCACGCGCTCCACACGTTAGCCCCGCGGCTAGCTCACCACGGACCGGCTCGGTTCACCGGTCCGCCTCGGAGCTTCGGCTCAGCCTCGCTCTACGCTCATCCTGCATCACACCGGGACCCGACTCTGGTCTCGGTACCGGTACCGGTATCCGAACTGGGCTCGGTCCGTGGATGCCAACATGGCTAACAATTTAGCAAAAACAAGCTAGCTACACCATCGACACCACAAACCATCGTCATTCTTCCGTAAAACCTCAAAATAGTCCTGAGAACATGCAGACTAAGTCCGGTTCTAACGGCCGAGGTGGGCTCGTGGCTCGCACTAAGCCGCTAAACGTGCGGATGGAGCGGGATTGTGGAGGAGTTCGTACCTCTCTTCGACATGGCTGCAGGAGGAAAGAGGACGTCGCACCGAGGGATGCTGGGATATCAGAGACATACGTCATCACGTGCTGCGTTCAGGAGCCGCAGAAACGTCGGACATAACCTCGAGATTCCGGAGACGGAGCTGTATATATATATCGCGCTGTATATATATATATATATATATATATACAGGGTTGGAAGATTACTTGAAAATTGTAATCCGTTACAATTACAAGTTACCTGTCAAAAAATGGAATCAGTAACTTATGCTAAGTACTCAAATAAAAAAGTAACGTGATGGCGGTGTTGCTCCAATGAATCCCTAAAACATGAGATCCTCTAACCGTATTGAGAATGTCTTCCTCCCATCAGCACCACTACTGGTATTGGCTGGTTACTGGCAGATTATGAGCTAATAAAACTAGTTGGCAGAGTCCAGGTGTGTTTCAGTAAAGTGAGTGGGTTTGTTCCTCCCGGAGTCGTTTCTTCAGGTGAGACGTCTTGTGTTGTTACCCGTTTACCTGTGAAAGTGTCAGGAAGTGTCTCAATGCCAGTGGACGGATCATGTGATGCTGCATTTCTAGTTTATTCCATCTGATTTTTCTATTGTAATCCCACTCAGTAATACATTTTTATCCAATATACCTGGAACCAGATTATCATTTTTTATGTACTGTAGCAAATTAGTTAATTTTTTTGTATCCTAATTACCTAATGCCTTTCCAAGTAATCTGTTACTACCCAACCCTGTTTATCCATAGCCAATGCAACAGAAATGGTACCTAGTGATCCTGGAGGTAAGAAATCCCTAGTGACGGCTGACGTAGCTGAAGAAACGGCAGACTGAGTGAGAAAACATCTTTATTTGGATAAATCAGTTTAGACAGTACAAAAGAAAGATGAAAAACTGGTATATTCCTAGAAATAGTCCGATTCAAGTCAGAAAACAGTCGTGTTGAGATGCATGTGAAAGAAAAGCTGGAAGAAACAAGAACAAACAGAAGTTCCCAGCCACTGACGCAGTGCATGCTGGGTAACTGGGAATGGCCTCCAGCTCCCTGACTGAGGCGGACTCCACTAAAACCTGCCAGAGCTCTAAACTCTAAGATTCAGAATCACATAAACCAGGGGGGTAGAGAGACGGGACTTTATGGACTGCAGAGGGAACCTGTTCAGGTGGACAAGAAACCAGGAAGAAGAGGAAGGAGAAACCAGGAAGAAGAGGGAGAAGAAACCAGGAAGAGGAAGGAGAAACCAGGAAGAAGAGGAAGAAGAAACCAGGAAGAAGAGGAAGGAGAAACCAGGAAGATGAGGAAGGAGAAACCAGGAAGAGGAAGGAGAAACCAGGAAGAAGAGGAAGGAGAAACCAGGAAGAAGAGGAAGGAGAAACCAGGAAGAAGAGGGAGAAGAAACCAGGAAGAAGAGGAAGGAGAAACCAGGAAGAAGAGGGAGAAGAAACCAGGAAGAAGAGGAAGAAGAAACCAGGAAGATGAGGAAGAAGAAACCAGGAAGAGGAAGGAGAAACCAGGAAGAAGAGGAAGAAGAAACCAGGAAGAGGAAGGAGAAACCAGGAAGAAGAGGAAGGAGAAACCAGGAAGAAGAAACCAGGAAGAAGAGGAAGGAGAAACCAGGAAGAAGAGGAAGGAGAAACCAGGAAGAAGAGGGAGAAGAAACCAGGAAGAAGAGGGAGAAGAAACCAGGAAGAAGAGGAAGGAGAAACCAGGAAGATGAGGAAGAAGAAACCAGGAAGATGAGGAAGAAGAAACCAGGAAGAGGAAGGAGAAACCAGGAAGAAGAGGAAGAAGAAACCAGGAAGAAGAGGAAGGAGAAACCAGGAAGAAGAGGGAGAAGAAACCAGGAAGAAGAGGAAGGAGAAACCAGGAAGAAGAGGAAGGAGAAACCAGGAAGAAGAGGGAGAAGAAACCAGGAAGAAGAGGGAGAAGAAACCAGGAAGAAGAGGAAGAAGAAACCAGGAAGAAGAGGAAGACACCACAGGATGAAGGTGAAACGTCTTGGATGAAGAAACCTTCATCACCGAGAAGTCCTTTATTTTCCAGATGTTTGTGAGCGATGACTTTATTTTGAAAGGACCAAACCGGGTGGAGGAGTCCAGAGGTTCTTTGGTGGAGCAGGGTGCAGACCACAAACTCTTAAAGGGAATGTGTGACTTCCTGGCTCTCCGTCACCCCCTGACCTCCTGGAGGGCGGGGCTTCTACAGCTAGCTGACTTTAATGCTACGCTACATGTCGTACTGGTTGCTTGGGTTGGGGGGGAGGGGCGGTGGGGGAGGGGGGGGAGGGGGAGGAGCCAGGTCTTCTGAGGCGGGTGGAGGAGCTGCAGTGGCGGTGGAGCAGGCCTCCTGGACTGCCTGGGGGTTGGGGGGGGGCGCTGCCTCCTCGGGGGGGCTCTCTGAGGGCAGGGGGGGCGCGATGCTGCTGCTGCTGTCGTCACTGCTGCCGGGGGGGCTGCTCTCCCGGGGGGGCTCGGGGGGCGGCGTGGCTTTGTCACAGGCCGAGGAGGGGGGGTCGGATGGAGGAGGAGGAGCAGGAACAGCGGCGGGCGGAGTATCGGCGGGGGCGTCGGGGGGGGCCGCCTCATCTGGAGAGAGAAAGAGGGAGGAGCTTAACCAGCAGGTACAAACTGCTACACACGTCTGGACCACCAGGTGGTGGACCTCCACCCTCTGGCGCCCCCTGGAGACGGTGGCCTGTGAGGAACAAGCTGAAGAAGGTCAAAAGCAGAAAACTGCTCCAAAAGCCCAAGAGAAGTGGACAAAACAGGAAGCAGATAAACAACAACATTCACACATGAAGCACAAGTCAGGTGTAGGCGTGGCTGTCGGCGTGAGCATCATACCCGTCTCCATGGCGGTGGACTTGTCCTCCTCCGGGGTCCCTGAGCCGGGGTTAGCCGCGCTGTTAGCCGTGCTGCTAGCAGCGTTAGCGCTGCTGAGCTCTGCAGCTTTGGCTCCTGCAGCTTCTTGTTGCTGCTGCTGAGCAGCTTTCTCCGCCTGCTCCGCCGCCTCGCGCTCCCTCTCCTCCGCCCGCCGCCTCGCCGCTTCCTCGGCGGCGGCCATCTCCGCCGCCAGCTTCTCCATGTCCACCTCCACCTTCTGACTGCACAGCTGGACGGAGACAACAGGTTCAGCCACTGGCTGCAGGAGGACAGCTCCACATGCAGCTCCACCTACCCTCTTCAGCTCAGTGTTGAACGAGTCCGTCGTTTCCAGAAAACGTCTTTTCTTGTCTTGGTGACGATCCTCAATCTGCAGCAGTTCAGCCTCCAGCTTCCTCTGAAAGGGTGGAGGTCAGGAGGTCAGGGGGTCAGGGGCACTCAGGAGGTCAGGGGCACTCAGGAGGTCAGGGGCACTCAGGAGGTCAGGGGCACTCAGGAGGTCAGGGGCACTCAGGGGGTCAGGGGCACTCAGGAGGTCAGGGGGTCAGGGGCACTCAGGAGGTCAGGGGCACTCAGGAGGTCAGGGGCACTCAGGGGGTCAGGGGCACTCAGGAGGTCAGGGGGTCAGGGGCACTCAGGGGGTCAGGGGCACTCAGGAGGTCAGGGGCACTCAGGGGGTCAGGGGCACTCAGGGGGTCAGGGGCACTCAGGGGGTCAGGGGCACTCAGGGGGTCAGGGGCACTCAGGGGGTCAGGGGCACTCAGGGGGTCAGGGGCACTCAGGGGGTCAGGGACACTCAGGGGGTCAGGGACACTCAGGGGGTCAGGGGCACTCAGGAGGTCAGGGGCACTCAGGAGGTCAGGGGCACTCAGGAGGTCAGGGGCACTCAGGAGGTCAGGGGCACTCAGGAGGTCAGGGGCACTCAGGAGGTCAGGGACACTCAGGGGGTCAGGGGCACTCAGGGGGTCAGGGGCACTCAGGGGGTCAGGGGCACTCAGGGGGTCAGGGGCACTCAGGGGGTCAGGGGCACTCAGGAGGTCAGGGGCACTCAGGAGGTCAGGGACACTCAGGGGGTCAGGGGCACTCAGGGGGTCAGGGGCACTCAGGGGGTCAGGGGCACTCAGGGGGTCAGGGGCACTCAGGAGGTCAGGGGCACTCAGGAGGTCAGGGGCACTCAGGAGGTCAGGGACACTCAGGGGGTCAGGGACACTCAGGAGGTCAGGGGCACTCAGGAGGTCAGGGGTCAGGGGTCAGGGGGACACAGTGCAGGTGTTGTGTTGTCCAGAGCAGTACCTGGTGCACCATGAGGGACTGGACCTGCCTCTTGAGGACCTGCATGCGGCCGGTGGTGACCACGGAGCGGACGTCAGGCACCACGATCTCACTGAGGATGTCGCTGATGAGCCGGTGGTTCCTCTGGAAGCGGGCGGTGGCCGTGTGCTTCACCGAGAAGCCGTCGTCGTAGTCTGTAGGAGAGAGCCGAGGTCAGAGGTCAACCCTTCGGAGGCCTCCGGTAACCTCTCTGGGGGGGCAACTTGCCGTCGGGGTCTTCGGCCGGCTGGATGCTCATGTACGGCTCTCCTTTGTCCATACGGCTCTGCCGCTGCCGGCTCTCCTCCTCCATGGCGGCCTCCGCACGGTTCTTGGCGTTGACGTAGGCCAGGTAGGCCGGAGAGTTGTGGTAGGCCTTCAACGAGTCGTTGTACTCGATCTGAACACACAAGGTCGCCGTCAACTCCTCGCAAAGTACTCTTGGACACCTCCAGAGTTACTCTTGGACACCTCCAGAGTTACTCTTGGACACCTCCAGAGTTACTCTTGGACACCTCCAGAGTTACTCTTGGACACCTCCAGAGTTACTCTTGGACACCTCCAGAGTCACTCTTGGACACCTCCAGAGTCACTCTTGGACACCTCCAGAGTCACTCTTGGACACCTCCAGAGTCACTCTTGGACACCTCCAGAGTCACTCTTGGACACCTCCAGAGTTACTCTTGGACACCTCCAGAGTCACTCTTGGACACCTCCAGAGTTACTCTTGGACACCTCCAGAGTTACTCTTGGACACCTCCAGAGTTACTCTTGGACACTTTGAAGCCAAGAATTCCCTGCTCAGGAACCTTTAGGCTACGACAGGAGTTCCTTGAGACGCTTGGTGAATCACAGGTCAGTCCACACTTCGTAAATAAAGTAAAGCGAGGAGAGGCTCCACCTAAGTTAGATTATTTTGTGCTCCCAACACTTCATATACAAACATACTATTTACAGTGTTATACAGGCAAACGGTTCACCTGATCCAAGTGACAGTACTGAGGTAACCCCGGGACACGAGGGGAAGGTTTCACGATATCAAAATGTAGATCGTCCAACTCTCCTGCCTCCTCCTCTTCCACCGTCTGTCCTTAACGGGACTCACCTTCTCAGCTTCGTACTCGTTCAGGTAGTCCTGCTTCTCTTCGTCCGTCAGGTCTCTCCACATCCCTCCGATGATCTTCCCGATCTCCCACAGCTTCAGGTCGGGGTTGGAGGCCTTCACTTGATCCCAAACCTTCCGGCCACAGATGTAGGAGGAGGAGGAGGAGCCAAAGTGCAGACACAACAAACAGGACATCAGCACTTCCATGGAACGAGTCATGACAAGGTCAGCAAGGTCGCAGGAGGGAAAACAGAGCGAGAGTCACCCAGACCCCTTTCCCACCAAGAGCCCGGTGATGTTCGGTGCTTGGTTCAAATCTCACAGCTGCTCAGAACCCGTTGTTTTCCCATTGACATGGAGTCAGAACCACGTCGGTACGGCACACACAGCTTCTAGGCTGGGCTCCAACATGACAAATAAAAGATTTGTCTTAGAATGGCCATTCGATTCTTTGATTCAGAAGATCTTAAAACTGATTATGTAGTACATTTTCCAGAGTCTCTTTCTCTTGAGTCTGGTTCTGCAGGTTTCTTCCAGTTACTACGAAGGGACTCATTCCGAACCACAGGCTGGTGCTCAAGTGTTGGTTTTCTCTGTACAAGTGAAATGATGCTCTGGTATTTGGTGCTATATAAAGAGTTATTTGGTGCTGGGCGGCCAAGAGAACAAAAGCTTTATTTTGAAAATATACTTTTAAATGTCCATGAGCCTGCAAAGAGTTTAACGTTGAGACAGACTTCAGCACTTCTTTCCTAAGCTGAGCTGCTTCAGTGTTTTTCAGCCTGGTTCAGCCTTTCCACAGCTTCCTGCCTGTTCCTGTTCCTGCCGGCCTGTTCCTGTTCCTGCCGGCCTGTTCCTGCCGGCCTGTTCCTGTTCCTGTTCCTGTTCCTGTTCCTGCCGGCCTGTTCCTGTTCCTGCCTGTTCCTGTTCCTGCCGGCCTGTTCCTGTTCCTGTTCCTGCCGGCCTGTTCCTGTTCCTGTTCCTGCCGGCCTGTTCCTGTTCCTGTTCCTGTTCCTGCCGGCCCGTGGAGCAAAACAGCTGGACGACCAAGATAAAGCCCTCATGAATCCACGTCCCAGACGGGCACTGGTAGTATTGTCGCCGGCTTCCATTCCCAGACTAAACAACACATATTTCAAAATATGTCAGGCTCATTTCAAAGATGCAGTTTGGATTTTGGTGTTTTGACCGACTGTCCTGGAGAGCAGGGGTCTTCAGCTCCAGGGTCCTGCAGGTTTCAGTTCCCTGCAGCTCCAGCACCTCAACTATTTCACCGAGCTCTGGCTCTCAGCCACGGCTTCATTTTGGTCTCCTTGTTGAGACGGTCAAAGACCGAGCTACACCCTCGCTGCCGGTTCCACTGGTCTCATTGGACTAGGACTCCGCCGCAGCCCAAGACGTACTACGTCGGTTCTGGTTTAGCAGCAGTTTGGAGAGGCCGGGGGCTCTGGCCCCGAACGAGCACTGGAAGCAGCTCGGTGGAAAAAGGGGCCAACGGTGACGAGGAGTCGAAGGGAATGAGTCGTTAACAGGCAGTGAAGTGAAGGGCTGAGCAGTTGAGAGACGCACTGATGACATGGACCGACACTTATCTGGACTACACAATCAAATGCAGGAGGAAATGTACAGCTCTGAGGGGAAAGGCAGGCGGAGGGAAGTAAAGAGGCAGCCGCAGATCTATGGCATGGAAACGGGAGGAGATGGAGTAAAGAGGAGGCTGCTGAGAGGCAGCAGGTCTCCACGAGGTGGAGGTGGAGGTGGAGGTGGTGAGGCGTCATGGCTCGGCTGTTTTTCCCAACCCTCAAACCCCTGCAACGTTTCAGGGGGATGGGAGGACAAGCAGTAAAAGCAGACACCGTGGATGGGTGTCTTACCTTCCTGCTTACCTTCCGGCTGTACCGCATGTAAGGCATCAGCGGCTTGTCTGGAGGCTTGGGAGGCTTTGGGACGGTGATGCCCGAGGAGTTCTGTGGAGACAGGGGGGGGGGGGGGGCAGAGGGACAGACCAGGGTGAGAACAAAGAAAGCTGTGACAGAATGGAGCTGCTCCCTCATGAAGACTGGCCGCTGGTGCAGACCACAGGTGCAGACTACAGGTGCAGACCAGACCACAGGTGCAGACTACAGGTGCAGACTACAGGTGCAGACCAGACCACAGGTGCAGACTACATGTGCAGACCAGACCACAGGTGCAGACTACAGGTGCAGACTACAGGTGCAGACCAGACCACAGGTGCAGACTACAGGTGCAGACTACATGTGCAGACCAGACCACAGGTGCAGACCACAGGTGCAGACCACAGGTGCAGACCAGACCACACCACAGGTGCAGACCACAGGTGCAGACCACAGGTGCAGACCAGACCACAGGTGCAGACCAGACCACAGGTGCAGACTACAGGTGCAGACCACAGGTGCAGACCAGACCACAGGTGCAGACCACAGGTGCAGACCACAGGTGCAGACCAGACCACAGGTGCAGACCACAGGTGCAGACCACAGGTGCAGACCACAGGTGCAGACTACAGGTGCAGACCAGACCACAGGTGCAGACTACATGCAGACCAGACCACAGGTGCAGACTACATGTGCAGACCAGACCACAGGTGCAGACTACAGGTGCAGACTACAGGTGCAGACCAGACCACAGGTGCAGACTACATGTGCAGACCAGACCACAGGTGCAGACTACAGGTGCAGACTACAGGTGCAGACCAGACCACAGGTGCAGACTACAGGTGCAGACTACATGTGCAGACCAGACCACAGGTGCAGACTACAGGTGCAGACTACAGGTGCAGACCAGACCACAGGTGCAGACTACATGCAGACCAGACCACAGGTGCAGACTACAGGTGCAGACTACAGGTGCAGACCAGACCACAGGTGCAGACCAGACCACAGGTACAGACCACAGGTGCAGACCAGACTACAGGTGCAGACCAGACCACAGGTGCAGACTACAGGTGCAGACCAGACCACAGGTGCAGACCACAGGTACAGACCACAGGTGCAGACCAGACCACAGGTGCAGACCACAGGTGCAGACCAGACTACAGGTGCAGACCACAGGTGCAGACCAGACTACAGGTGCAGACCACAGGTGCAGACTACAGGTGCAGACCACAGGTGCAGACTACAGGTGCAGACCACAGGTGCAGACTACAGGTGCAGACCACAGGTGCAGACCAGACCACAGGTGCAGACCACAGGTGCAGACCACAGGTGCAGACCAGACCACAGGTGCAGACCAGACCACAGGTGCAGACTACAGGTGCAGACCAGACCACAGGTGCAGACCACAGGTGCAGACCAGACCACAGGTGCAGACCAGACCACAGGTGCAGACTACAGGTGCAGACCAGACCACAGGTGCAGACCAGACCACAGGTACAGACCACAGGTGCAGACCACAGGTGCAGACCAGACCACAGGTGCAGACCACACTACACATGGCCTTCAGGTGAAAACATTGAGCCTCCCTACGTTTTGGCCGTGGCTTTGCTCAGAGGCGCTTTCAGGTGAAACTCTTAGAAAACGTGATCTCTCTCCGAAGAAATGGGGGGAAACAACTTTTCTGCTATTGTGCACGTTCACCACGGCCGTATTGACTGGTAGTCCTGCACATGCTCAGTAGAGCCAATCAGAACACTGTTCTCTGTGGTGTCATGACTCCCAGTCCATCCAGCTCAGTGTTCTCTGCTGCATGTGTGTGTGTGTGTGGCTTCATTCCTGAAAGGCTGCGGTGGTGCTGGACTGGAATGAAGAAAACCTGATCCGGAGCCGAGGACCGGAGCTACGAGAGGAAAAGCACCAGAAAACTTTTCAAATGAACCAGCGAGCCGGTTTGCAGAGGTGAGACTCATGTAATGACAACGCGACACCTGCACCAACAGAAAACTACAAATGCCTCCGTCAATGGACAGAATCAGGAGGGCGCCCCCCGGCGGCCAGACACACACACTGCAGTTCAGCTAATAATCTCCCAGCAGGTACATTTCACCTTGTGAGCTGGACGTTTGGCGCCCATCATAAGTCATCTGCACGTGGTCCACGCCGTAGATATACAGCACTAGATGCCTCACGGTGCCGCCTGTGACGTGCCTCCAGCGCCGCCATCTTGGAGAGGTCGCCTGTGACGTGCCTCCAGCGCCGCCATCTTGGAGAGGTCTCCCTCTGGAGCTCAACAAAGATCCCAGGCCAGAAAATCCATAAAAACATTGGCAGCTCGCTTGCTAGTCCACGTCGCAACACCAGTAATACGTCATGGAACAATGATGGGAAGGGGAGACGTCTTCCCCGGGAAAGAGCTTCAGCTTTAAAATGAGCTATTACTTATGTTGCGACACAGACTAGCAAGCAAGCTACCAATGTTTTTGTGAATTTTCTCATCTGGATCTTTATGTTGAGCTCCAGAGGGAGACCTCTCCAAGATGGCGGCGTTGGCGCCACGTCCCGTCAACAGGCGCCGATCAGCTGTGTGGCATCTAGTGACTGTATGGATGGTGCACAGGGCCTGGTCCCACCAGAAAGACCACAGACTTTATACTCCTACTTGTGTCGACACACCTCGGTGGTCTCGTTGTTGAGTAGAGAAGTTCAGAAGGAACCTGTGAAACGTGACTTCAGTGCAGCTGCAGCAGCTTCAAGTCATTTCTACACACGGCGCCATTAAACCCTCTGAGGTGAGGAACTGCAGCCTAGGAACTAGTGTGTAATGGTAGTGTCCTAGAACAGCGTCTTTTCTACTTCCCAGACCAGACTTTGGCTGGAAGGTCCGTTTAAATCACGTCTGCAGTTTGGCGTCTTTGGAGGTTTCTGGTCGTTCCTGTAACTTGAGGAGGAGCCGGCGTCTCCGTCTCACCGGCCAGCAGGTTCACATGCAGAGCATGAATGAATGAATGAAGCACAACTCACGGCAGTGTACTGTGATATTACAAATGTTCAGACACCAGGACGATACCTTGTGATGTACATGGTGCAGCACTGTCAAATCAAACAACACGCGTCATGCACGCTGGTTCAGCCGGGCTCTCCGCTCAACCTGGACATCCCATCCTGTCCTACACTTGGCGTGTTCAAAAAGACATGACATATGCTGACAGTGTGTTTGCCCCTCATCCATTCATTACCCTGCTGGAGCCTCCGGAGCTCCCTCCCAGCCGGAGGTTGTTGTAGGCCAGATGGCTGTAAGGATTGTAGCCCACAAACCCCGGGGTGGAAGGCATTTGCTGATGAAGACAAATGAGACAAAACACGAATGAGAAATGGCTCACAAACGAGAGGGGGAGGGGGGGGGCAAAGAAATAGGGAGGGGGACGTGAAGAGATATATATACAGATATATATATGTTGAGTTCGTTTGCTTGTTTGTTTCCATGAGTTCATCATGCAGGAAAACAAAGAGGAACAGAGAGGAAGGACGTCGCTGCTGCAGCAGGTGAGGAGTCCCTACGTATGGACGTGACTGTACTACAGCACATTCAGCAGGTGAGGAGTCCCTACGTATGGACGTGACTGTACTACAGCACATTCAGCAGGTGAGGAGTCCCTACGTATGGACGTGACTGTACTACAGCACATTCAGCAGGTGAGGAGTCCCTACGTATGGACGTGACTGTAGTACAGCACATTCAGCAGGTGAGGAGTCCCTACGTATGGACGTGACTGTACTACAGCACATTCAGCAGGTGAGGAGTCCCTACGTATGGACGTGACTGTAGTACAGCAGCAGAACCCTACTGTCATACCACCGTCTGAGGGGCTTCAAGACATTTTAACATCAATGTTGGTTTTGTGTCTGTTCTGATTGGAGGGAACAAATCTCCCAGTGTGTGTGTGTGTGTGTGTGTGTGTGTGTGTGTGTGTGTGTGTGTGTGTGTGTGTGTGTGTGTGTGTGTGTGTGTGTGTACTGATCTGTGATTGGGAAGCCTGTAAATAAATGTGTGTATGAAATGTAGTCTGTATAAACACAGACTGTGTGACATTATTCAGATGCAACACAGCCACTGTGACTCCTGGTTACATGGAGCATCACGTGACTGCCCAGCTTCTCCACTCTCTGCTGCCCCCTGCTGCTGAATGGAAGCAACTGAAAAGCACCAAAACAAGCATGCAGGATGGGGACACACACACACACACACACACACACACACACACACACACACACACACACACACACACACACACACACACACACACACACACACACACACACACACACACACACACACACACACACACACACACACACACACACACACACACACACACACACACACACACACACAGGTGGTGGTGTGACGGAGGAGCCATGATGGAGGAGAGAACAAGATGATCCTCCATGTGGTCAGAGAGAGAAATTAAAGGAAGAGGGTGAACAGAGCGACTGAGGCCCTGGGGGGGGGGGGGGGGGGGGGGGGGGGACGAGGGAGGGAGGGGGGACTAGCAGTTCAGACGGCTGAATACTTACTGTGGTGGGGGCCGGGGGAGGGGGCGGGGCATACGAGGGTCGTTCTGCATGAAACAGAGCAGAGAAGAACATCAGTACATGACAGTGAAGTGGTGAAGTGGTGAATCAAACAGGGTTTGCAGGGTTCAGACTCTTTCACACCTGATTTTCAACGACCAACAACTTCAGTTGACTGAAACTGGTTTCTGTTTCAGTGTTCAAACATCAGGTGCTTCTCAACAAGGACAAATTTAACGTATTAACACAAAAATGAGTGCTGTCAAAAATAACGCATTCATTTGAAACGTTTAATTTGTTTCAACATGTTTCATTTACTTCTGTTTTTTTTAACTCCCTTATCAGAGCAGCAGCCTGAGCTTTTTAATTACAGAAAATTATGCAATTAAATAAATTTTTTCAATCAATTGACAGAACTAATAAAAATATTTGCTGCTCACATTTAACAAAACAAAGGATTATTTCCCACTTTCAGCAGAATAAATCCTAAAAGAGAATACAGTCCGTACACCCTTCACTGTATTCGTAAAGAATTCTCCACGAGGAGCAGATCTGTGGATCGTGTCAAACAAACATCAACACTTCCACGATTAATTCCCTGTAAATGTAAGTACTACACTTGGTTTGGTAGATAATAGAACTGATGTTCTACAGACAGAAACAAAACCATTAATTACAGTAACTTCACTCCAAGAGAGAAGTTGTTTTCCACACATGAGAAGTATCTGAATCAGACCAGCACTTTTCATGAGACTCCAAATAGTTTCTTCAGGTTGTGATTCAACGTGAGCAAGACGCTCCTGCTCGCGTTGACAAAGACCATTACTTCATTGGACATCTCACTCACAGCCACGTCTGTCAAAGCTTTTCAAAGTGAAATATTTCCTCTAGCAGGTGAGACGGTCCTGGTTTGACCGTACTGACCACTCCCACCGTGGGACAGTGGTTGATGAGTTGATGAGTTGATGAGTTGATGAGTGAACCGATTCTCTGGCTGATGTGACCTGCTGAACTCCTCAAAATGCTGCGTGCACTTCTAACGAGGGCTGGACGCTACAGCCTCAGGTCCATACCAGGAGATATTGATCAGTTCTCCTCCATAACGATAAGGACTCCACGGCGCGCCCTGCAGGTTGCAGTTATATGACAGTACGACTCCCTGGACCTACTGACTACCACATTAAAGGACCGTGAAACGACACTGTGAAAATAAAAGAAGAAACTACAAAGTAAGACCTTTTAGTTGAGATGTATTGAAGAGCTGATGAGGTCACATGACTTGAAATGAGAAGGACTGATGGTCATGACTTGAATGAGAAGGACTGATGAGGTTATGACTTGAATGAGAAGGACTGATGGTCATGACTTGAATGAGAAGGACTGATGGTCATGACTTGAAATGAGAAGGACTGATGGTCATGACTTGAAATGAGAAGGACTGATGAGGTTATGACTTGAATGAGAAGGACTGATGAGGTTATGACTTGAATGAGAAGGACTGATGGTCATGACTTGAATGAGAAGGACTGATGGTCATGACTTGAATGAGAAGGACTGATGGTCATGACTTGAATGAGAAGGACAGATGGTCATGACTTGAATGAGAAGGACTGATGGTCATGACTTGAATGAGAAGGACTGATGGTCATGACTTGAATGAGAAGGACTGATGGTCATGACTTGAATGAGAAGGACTGATGGTCATGACTTGAATGAGAAGGACTGATGGTCATGACTTGAAATGAGAAGGACTGATGGTCATGACTTGAATGAGAAGGACTGATGGTCATGACTTGAATGAGAAGGACTGATGAGGTCACATGACTTGAATGAGAAGGACTGATGGTCATGACTTGAATGAGAAGGACTGATGGTCATGACTTGAATGAGAAGGACTGATGAGGTCACATGACTTGAATGAGAAGGACTGATGGTCATGACTTGAATGAGAAGGACTGATGAGGTCACATGACTTGAATGAGAAGGACTGAGAGGATCAGACGTGACTTCGTCTGAATTGCAGCTGAAAACAGCAGATTTCTCCACACTGATGTGACAAAGACCTTCTAACCTCATTCTCTGGCCCACTTCTAACCCATTTATTTCTGAATTATGGATTTAAGAATATTCTGTAATCAAAAGGAATCTGATAGTGGAAGAAATAAACATGTCACATTGTCAACCAAATGAAATGTTTGAGTGGTTCAGTCGTCGTCCTCATTTTACAATCTGCTCAAATTATAGCTAAACAAACCTTTTATACTTCTACATTCCTGTGGACAACCTGACATTTTCAATCTTATTTTTACATGTTTATTTGAATGGGACAGTGTATAATAATGTAGAAACCGTGTTGTGAATTTACCAGGTTGCTGTATATTAATACAAACATAACGTGTTTAAATGAACATGACCAGCTGTGAGTCATATGGATGGAAGCTTCACATTAGTCTGGATCAATCTTCTGGACTTATTTTCGGAATGGTGCTGCAGGAATGTGTCACACTGGGCGTGACGATATTAAATATAGTGGAAATACAAACAATTCAAGATGGTTCGTTTTATTCTTCCTGACGCAGTTATGTAGACGTTCAAACTGGTTATTCCCCGTTTCACACGACAACAGAGCCTTATTTGCTGATATTAAACAGCTGCTCTGCATCATTGATCCAACCTGGAACTGATCACGTGACATGAAAGCATCAGACGCTCCTCTTCCACTGATCAATACTTACTGGACATGTTTCAGCAGGTTAACGGCAGCAGACGAGGTCCATGGAAAGAAACCTGGAACATCACGGCAGAGTTACGTTAGACGCTCGGCTGCTGAGAACAGAAGTGATTTGGTGGCAGAACAGAACTTTAAACAGTGAGAATGAGAACTGAGCAGAACAATGAGCGAGCTAGCAGTTAGCATTAGCATTATTAGCAGCATCCGATCAGCAAGTCAGGCCGTGAGCTGCTCACGAACACATTTAAACTGATTCATCGCTCCGCGGTGGGGAAAACGCTTCATTTCACGGCATTTTAAATGGCTTTCCTCACAGATATTGACTAAATAAAGAGCCTCGCGAAGTGTTTGAATAAACCGTGTCGACGCTAAGCTAACGCGAGCAGCTAACTGCACCAGGCGGAACATGTTCCACCTCCTCGGGTTAAAAACTGCGTGTTTCTCTCTCTCAGCGGACGCTTTCGTGTTTCTGAAATTAAAAGTGTGTAAAAAGACTCACGGAATCGTCCTTTGTTTCCGCAGAGAAGCCGTTTGTTCCCGCACAGCGACAGGATGTGACGTCGGGCTGGAGTTCTTTCACAGTAAAACGGAAGTGATTCCGGAATGTAGAGAATAATGCTGTGATCAGACGTTATTACTCCGGTTATTACGGCGGTCATTCCACTTTAATATCCTTGTAGCAGCGCAGTTTGTCATGTTTTATAGTCGAGAGGCAGCGTGTTAATAATTAGGTCTCAATAACTGAGAGGGAGAGAATAACTTTGATTTTTAATTTATTTTGTAGGGCCAGTGACCGTTCAGACTCCTGTCTCCTGTTCAGGATATGATCATATTTTATACTCAGAACTTTAATAACTTAGCTCGTGAGTATACAATTATATTGTTTGGGTTAGAAATCAATCAACTTATGTCATTTTAATTATGGACATTTTCTCATATAAATCTGGTGCGGCCATGATGAAGGTTTATGAATTCTATAGGATTTAGTCTTTCTATTTGTCTGGAGGACTGAGGAGACGCTGTCTGACGTCATCGTGAGACAAACTCCTGGACAATCCTGCAGAGGTTTTCCTGTGACTATGACTGATAAACCTTTTTAAATCGCTCTCAGTCTGATTCCGGTATGTCCTGTGTGGACGAGATTCTCCTGACGCCTTTCAAACCACTTTGTGTTGCTGCTGGTTTCAGCTGACGGTCCCTGGTACACCGTGGTCTGATGCAAATCAATGCAAACATGGTCACAATGAGCAGGACTCCTCATGGTCACAATGAGCAGGACTCCTCATCTCATGGTCACAATGAGCAGGACTCCTCATCTCATGGTCACAATGAGCAGGACTCCTCATCTCATGGTCACAATGAGCAGGACTCCCCATCTCATGGTCACAATGAGCAGGACTCCTCATGGTCACAATGAGCAGGACTCCTCATCTCATGGTCACAATGAGCAGGACTCCTCATCTCATGGTCACAATGAGCAGGACTCCCCCACAGTCTCCTCAAGCTGTGTATTATTGTCATAATGTGGTTCTATCAGGTCAGTGTGCTGGTTTGTTCTCTCAGGTTCTCCGCCTCTCTATTTGCCTTGCAATGGACTGAAGACCTGTCCTGGTGGACATGTCCCCACCTGTCCTGGTGGACTTGTCCTGATGGACCTGGAGGATCTGTCCTCACCTGTCCTGGTGGACCTGTCCCCACCTGTCCTGGTGGACCTGGAGGATCTGTCCCCACCTGTCATGGTGGCCCTGTCCTCACCTGTCCTGGTGTACATGTCCTCACCTGTCCTGGTGGGCCTGTCCCCACTTGTCCTGGTGGACATGTCCTCATCTGTCCTATAGGACATGTCCTAACTTGTCCTCACATGTCCTGATGGACCTGTCCTCACCTGTCCTGATGGGCATGCCCCCACCTGTCCTGGAGGATCTGTCCTGGAGGACCTGTCCCCACCTGTCCTGGTGGAACTGTCCCCACCTGTCCTGGTGGACATTTCCCCACCTGTCCTGGTGGACATGTCCTCACCTGTCCTGGAGGGCCTGTGAAATGAAATGAAATCTGGTCGATGTAAAAACAAAGCGTGCATAAAGAGAGTCAAAAGATACTTCATGCATGCAAAGTATCAAAAGAGAGATTTGAATTCATCCCTGATGGAAAGCAGAAACTCAACCCACTCAAATGTAAATCATATGTTTATCAGTGTTTTCGCATCAAATGCAAACTGGAAACTAGCAAAGATGTAAACAGTCGACAGTAAAGTCGTATTTAAGAGGGACTGAGTTGCTCTGAAAGTCACTCTTCTGCTCACTGACCTCCATCGTCCCTACAAGGTAAGGCCGGTCCTTCAGGTGCAGTTTAAACAGAAACAATGTGCATCGGAACACAGAGATGGTTCGTCCTCAGGTTAGTGTCATTCAGGGATCAATCAACTGAAAGTGAGAAGCTGGATGATCAGTTGGTTGAGACGAACACAGTGATTCTCTTTATAACGTGAGAAACGTTAAGATTGACCAGTTTGGATCAAAGAGAATTCACAGAAAAAACAGATCAAAGAAATTTGAGGTGTGAAAGAAATTTCTCCTGACTGAAACAATATTTCATAGGAACATAGTTTGTACCATGGGAGAGATTGTGGAGGGAGATGGAGGCGTCGTCCCCAGATGAAGGAATTGTTCTTTAATCATTATACATTCATTTCAGTTCTCTACTTTCACACCCTCTGTCATAACTTTTACATCTTTATTCATGTACAGATATCATTTATGTAATGAATAGTCTTCGTCCCAGCACTGGGGGACGCCGCAAACATGGTCCAAGCATGAAGACTGGAAATACTAAATACTCCCTTTTCACAAACGGCTGTCTGTTGCTTTGAAGACCTTTCATCCACTGTTGCTTTGAAGACCTTTCATCCACTGTTGCTTTGAAGACCTTTCATCCACTGCAGACTGTCGGTACAACCTCACCATCAATACCTCACTGTCTCCAACAGGGGGTGATAAGAGCCAAGCAGAGCGGCATCGTCATGGTGATGGACGGACCAGTGGTTGTGTTCATGCTGCTCTCAGGTCAGTGTGACTATTGATCCTCACATGTCGTGACTCAGCAGGTGGAGATGTTATTATCAACTGATCAACTCTGAATCTTAACCTTCATCCCACAAACCTCCACAAAGCGACATTAGAACAGTTACAACTCTTGACAAGGAAACCGAGTCAAGAAGAGCTCAAAGTCTTTCAGAAGGTCCAGTTGAACGACGGCAAACCAACATTGGACTTGTTTTCTATGGCAGCAGAACAACCGGGTCCACGGTGGGGCGGCGCCACCAAGGGGCGGCAGCAGTGAACAGCTTATCTGAACAACAAGAGCCGATACAGTTTGACCTCTGACCTCCTCTCTCTCTCTCTCTCTCTCTCTCTCCACGGTCACAGCTCTGAGCCTCCCGCCGTCTAGCCCTAGCCCACACCGGTACTTCCTGGTTGAAGAGGCCAAGCCGTGGCCCGAGGCCCGGCAGCACTGCAGGGGGCGGCAAGCCGACCTGGCCGGCGTGAAGGACGCCGCCCAGATGGACCAGGTGGTGGACGTTTCCCGCAGGTACTTTCGGGGACACGTCTGGATCGGACTGCATTACAAGCCGTCCGGCTGGACGTGGTCTCTGAGGGACGAGGGACGTCCTGCCCAGGACCAGTTCAGGGCCTGGGGGTCCGGAGAGCCCAACGACCCGACCCGGGCCAAGGAGAACTGCGTGTTCGTGAAGGACGGCGCCTGGTTTGATGCCCCCTGTCGTCAACGCCTCCCCTTCGTCTGCTCTAATGGTGAGGACAGACCGTCAGCACTGACCACAGAACAGACCTTCAGCACTGACCACAGAACAGACCTTCAGCACTGACCAGCACTGACCACAGGACAGACCTTCAGCACTGACCAGCACTGACCACAGGACAGACCTTCAGCACTGACCACAGGACAGACCTTCAGCACTGACCAGCACTGACCACAGGACAGACCTTCAGCACTGACCAGCACTGACCACAGGACAGACCTTCAGCACTGACCAGCACTGACCACAGGACAGACCGTCAGCACTGACCAGCACTGACCACAGGACAGACCTTCAGCACTGACCAGCACTGACCACAGGACAGACCGTCAGCACTGACCAGCACTGACCACAGGACAGACGGAACTGCTGGGAATGAGAGTATCAGTTACTTTAATCACGTTTAGCATGGAGCATTAGCATCCCTGGTGTGAGCCTGAAACTCTTTACCATGTAGCACGTAGCATGTAGCATGTAGCACGGCTTGGAGCTGCATTTTGAGAAGTTAAGCTAATGAGCTAATGAGCTAATCAGCAAGCGTTTACATGGTGATGATTACCTCTGCTGGTGATGAAGCTGCTGGTGATGAAGTTGCTAGTGATGAAGTTGCTGGTGATGAAGTTGTTGGTGATGAAGTTGCTAGTGATGAAGTTGCTGGTGATGAAGTTGCTGGTGATGAAGTTGCTAGTGATGAAGTTGCTGGTGATGAAGTTGCTAGTGATGAAGTTGCTGGTGATGAAGTTGTTGGTGATGAAGTTGCTAGTGATGAAGTTGCTGGTGATGAAGTTGCTGGTGATGAAGTTGCTAGTGATGAAGTTGTTGGTGATGAAGTTGCTGGTGTCGTACCAAGTATCTTTCTCTTCGTAATATTCTTTCAGAACATAATTTACAGAAATTACTCATGAATATTGAAGAATCTCCAAGCTGACGTGGTTCCTCATCCTGACGTAGTTCCTCATCCTGACGTGGTTCCTCATCACTGACGTGGTTCCTCATCCTGACGTAGTTCCTCATCCTGACGTGGTTCTTCATCCTGACGTAGTTCCTCATCCTGACGGGGGTCCTCATCCTGATGTAGTTCCTCATCACTCACGTAGTTCCTCATCCTGACGTAGTTCTTCATCCTGATGTGGTTCCTCATCCTGACGTAGTTCCTCATCCTGATGTAGTTCCTCATCCTGACGTAGTTCCTCATCCTGACGTGGTTCCTCATCCTGACATGGTTCCTCATCACTGACGTAGTTCCTCATCCTGACGTAGTTCTTCATCCTGATGTGGTTCCTCATCCTGACGTAGTTCTTCATCCTGATGTAGTTCCTCATCCTGACGTAGTTCCTCATCCTGACGTGGTTCCTCATCCTGACATGGTTCCTCATCACTGACGTAGTTCCTCATCCTGACGTAGTTCCTCATCCTGACGTGGTTCCTCATCCTGACATGGTTCCTCATCACTGACGTAGTTCCTCATCCTGACATAGTTCCTCATCCTGACGTGGTTCCTCATCCTGACATGGTTCCTCATCACTGACGTAGTTCCTCATCCTGACATAGTTCCTCATCCTGACGTAGTTCCTCATCCTGACGTGGTTCCTCATCCTGACATGGTTCCTCATCCTGACATGGTTCCTCATCACTGACGTAGTTCCTCATCCTGACATAGTTCCTCATCACTGACACGTCGGGGTTCTTGTAATTCCCGTCAGGCTGTATTGAGCATGTTTTCCAGGTTGGAGTATCGGCCCCAGTATCGGTATCGGTGGATCTCTATTTGAGCCGACATGTAGTTCCTGACCGAAGCCTCTGATGTCTGAAGGGTCGGTGGACCGTCTCAGCCTGGTCCCGGTGGATCTGGAGGTGAACTGGAACCAAGCCCAGAGGTTCTGCAGGGAGAACCACACGGACCTGGCCAGCGTCGGTAACGAGGCCGATAACGACCGTCTGAAGGAGCTGACCGCCGGCGCTGCTCGTTGGATCGGCCTCCACAGAACCCCGTGGAAGTGGTCGGACGGAACCCCTGTGTCGTTCTCCAAGTGGAACACTGCTGCCGGAGAACCAAGCCAAGGCGTTGGAACTCCCTGTGTACTGGCACACCGTGGCCACTGGGAGGACGAGGACTGCGGGCGAAGGTTGTTCTTTGTCTGTCGAACAGGTGGGTGAGAAGCTACGTCCTGATCCTCAGACTGACGTAGAATCATGCTGGAGGCTTTAGACCCTTCAGGTGAGTCTAGGAGAACGTTGGTCTCTGTGCTGGAGGTGGAACCAGAGTCAACCGAGACCCCAGCCTGGTAGGAACGTGTCCCCCGTCACCTGGAGGTTCCAGTTTCAGTCTTGGTCTCGGCAAACCTTCACTGAAGAATTCATTCCAATGTTCTTAGTTCGTTTTAATGACGTGTTGGCTTCTTCTGGTGGCTGATGGGCCGTCGCCCAGCGGGGCGTTCAGTGACTCACACCCTGGCTTGATCAATATCAATCATCATAAACCCTGGAGCAGGGTTCTCCAGTCTGGGTCTGGAGGACCAGAGTCCTGCGTACGGACAGTCGGGGCGTACGGACAGTCGGGGCGTACGGACAGTCGGGGCGTACGGACAGTCGGGGCGTACGGACAGTCGGGGCGTATGGACAGTCGGGGCGTACGGACAGTCGGGGCGTACCGACAGTCAGGGCGTACGGACAGTCGGGGCGTACGGACAGTCGGGGCGTACGGACAGTCGGGCCGTACCGACAGTCGGGGCATACGGACAGTCGGGCCTTACCGACAGTCGGGGCGTACGGACAGTCGGGGCGTACGGAGAGTCGGGGCGTACGGACAGCCGGGGCGTACCGACAGTCGGGGCGTACGGACAGTCGGGGCGTACGGACAGTCGGGGCATACGGACAGTCGGGCCTTACCGACAGTCGGGGCGTACGGACAGTCGGGGCGTACGGAGAGTCGGGGCGTACGGACAGCCGGGGCGTACCGACAGTCGGGGCGTACGGACAGTCGGGGCGTACGGACAGTCGGGGCGTACGGACAGTCGGGGCGTACCGACAGTCGGGGCGTACGGACAGTCGGGGCGTACGGACAGTCGGGGCGTACGGACAGTCGGGGCGTACGGACAGTCGGGGCGTACCGACAGTCGGGGCGTACGGACAGTCGGGGCGTACGGACAGTCGGGGCGTACGGACAGTCGGGGCGTACGGACAGTCGGGGCGTACGGACAGTCGGGGCGTACGGACAGTCGGGGCGTACCGACAGTCGGGGCGTACGGACAGTCGGGGCGTACCGACAGTCGGGCCGTACCGACAGTCGGGGCGTACCGACAGTCGGGGCGTACGGACAGTCGGGTCGTACCGACAGTCGGGGCGTACCGACAGTCGGGGCGTACCGACAGTCGGGGCGTACGGACACGCACTGACTCGATGGTTGTGAAATACCGTGGACAAACATCTGGATTCAATGCGTCTTTCATGATCCGGTCTGTCTTCTGTCTCTGACCAAGTTCCAACGGTGACGAGGGTCAAGATCAGGGTCACGGCTCAGGATCCGTCAGGGAGCCTGGAGGCCTCAGCAGGAGCCGTCCTCCAGCAGGTACCACAGAGACCAGGTCCTCCAGCAGGTACCACAGAGTCCAGGTCCTCCAGCAGGTACCACAGAGTCCAGGTCCTCCAGCAGGTACCACCCAGAGTCCAGGTCCACCAGCAGGTACCACAGAGTCCAGGTCCTCCAGCAGGTACCACCCAGACTCCAGGTCCTGCAGTCCCAGATACCAGCATGAACAGGGAGGGAGTGGGGAACCTCTTTAGAACAGCGACAACAAACCAGTCCAACCAATGAATTCAGCAAAGCGTTCTGGCAGGGAAGAGTCCGGCTGGTTCCACAAGCTCCAAGGCTGTTCACTGGCTGATCTGATGGACCAGCCCAGCTTCAGCCCAGCTTCAGCCCAGCTTCAGTCCAGATTCAGTCCAGCTACAGGCCAGATTCAGGCCAGCTTCAGCCCAGCTTCAGGCCAGCTTCAGGCCAGCTTCAGGCCAGCTTCAGCCCAGATTCAGCCCAGATTCAGCCCAGCTTCAGTCCAGCTTCAGGCCAGCTTCAGGCCAGCTTCAGGCCAGATTCAGGCCAGATTCAGGCCAGCTTCAGCCCAGCTTCAGCCCAGCTTCAGCCCAGCTTCAGTCCAGATTCAGTCCAGCTTCAGTCCAGATTCAGTCCAGATTCAGTCCAGCTTCAGTCCAGCTTCAGTCCAGCTTCAGTCCAGCTTCAGTCCAGCTTCAGTCCAGTTCAACCCAGATTCAACCCAGATTCAACCCAGCTTCAGAGCAGCAACCAGCAACTCACACTGCAACAACAACACAAACAAAATTCTTCAAGATATTTAGTTGTATTTGACTTTGTTTTGGTTTTCAAACGACGTTTTTATTGAAATCCCAAATTTCCCACTCAACATATTGCGTCAGCCAAAGACTTTTCAGTTTTCTTATATTTGTATATTCAAAATGAGAAACAAATCAAAACGAAGAGAAGATAAACACTGTTTTTGCTGCTAAAGCCAGTTTAAGCAGCAGCAGCAGCTCAATTCCACAGCCTCCAGACATAGATATACAACACTAGATGCCCCTCGCCGCCTGTGACTCGTCCACAGCGCCGCCATCTTGAAGAGGTCTCCTGCT
Organism: Blennius ocellaris; assembly: GCF_963422515.1. Lineage (NCBI taxonomy): Eukaryota > Metazoa > Chordata > Actinopteri > Blenniiformes > Blenniidae > Blennius > Blennius ocellaris. The sequence goes on from NC_137665.1 coordinate 462,780, forward strand.
GGAGCGCAACATAAAGACCAGGCTAGAAAATCCACATAAACATGTGTAGCTCGCTGGCTAGTCCGTGTAGCAACACCAGTAATACCTTGTTTTAAAGCAAGTTGTTTAAAGCGTTTGAGCGTGAAAGACTTTCCCCTCCCGGTAATGTTTCCATGACGTTTCCACGGGATCAATGAATAAATCTATTAGATAACTACCATAGATCAATATATGTACCATGATGGTGCTGAACGGACCCTGGGCCTTCCTGTGTTCCCCAGCTGGCTCAGAGGGCGAAGGACGCCGGGCTCAAACCAGCAACCCTGCTGAGCTGGACCAAGCAGCTGGACGGGAATGTCTTCCAGCGAGGACAAGAGGAGCTGGAGGACACGGAGGACGAGAGCTGCAGCGTTTCAGGAGCTTAAAGAACCTCGTCGTGCTGCTTGTGATCATTTTCATTCTGAAAGCCGCTCTGTAAACCATGTATAATAATCCATAATCCATAATCCAGGTCCATCACTGTCTAGATAATCCAGGTCAACAATGTCTAGATAATCCAGGTCCATCACTGTCTGGATAATCCAGGTCAACACTGTCTAGATAATCCAGGTCAACACTGTCTAGATAATCCAGGTCAACACTGTCTAGATAATCCAGGTCAACACTGTCTAGATAATCCAGGTCCATCACTGTCTAGATAATCCAGGTCAACACTGTCTAGATAATCCAGGTCCAACACTGTCTAGATAATCCAGGTCCAACACTGTCTAGATAATCCAGGTCCATCACTGTCTAGATAATCCAGGTCCAACACTGTCTAGATAATCCAGGTCCATCACTGTCTAGATAATCCAGGTCAACACTGTCTAGATAATCCAGGTCAACACTGTCTAGATAATCCAGGTCCAACACTGTCTAGATAATCCAGGTCCAACACTGTCTAGATAATCCAGGTCAACACTGTCTAGATAATCCAGGTCAACACTGTCTAGATAATCCAGGTCAACACTGTCTAGATAATCCAGGTCCAACACTGTCTAGATAATCCAGGTCCAACACTGTCTAGATAATCCAGGTCAACACTGTCTAGATAATCCAGGTCCAACACTGTCTAGATAATCCAGGTCCAACACTGTCTAGATAATCCAGGTCAACACTGTCTAGATAATCCAGGTCAACACTGTCTAGATAATCCAGGTCCAACACTGTCTAGATAATCCAGGTCCAACACTGTCTAGATAATCCAGGTCAACACTGTCTAGATAATCCAGGTCAACACTGTCTAGATAATCCAGGTCCAACACTGTCTAGATAATCCAGGTCCAACACTGTCTAGATAATCCAGGTCCAACACTGTCTAGATAATCCAGGTCCAACACTGTCTAGATAATCCAGGTCCATCACTGTCTAGATAATCCAGGTCCAACACTGTCTAGATAATCCAGGTCAACACTGTCTAGATAATCCAGGTCAACACTGTCCCCATAATCCAGGTCAACACTGTCTAGATAATCCAGGTCCAACACTGTCTAGATAATCCAGGTCCAACACTGTCTAGATAATCCAGGTCCATCACTGTCTAGATAATCCAGGTCAACACTGTCCCCATAATCCAGGTCAACACTGTCTAGATAATCCAGGTCCAACACTGTCTAGATAATCCAGGTCAACACTGTCTAGATAATCCAGGTCCAACTCTGTCTAGATAATCCAGGTCCAACACTGTCTAGATAATCCAGGTCCATCACTGTCTAGATAATCCAGGTCAACACTGTCTAGATAATCCAGGTCAACACTGTCCCCATAATCCAGGTCAACACTGTCTAGATAATCCAGGTCCAACACTGTCCCCATAATCCAGGTCAACACTGTCTAGATAATCCAGGTCCAACACTGTCTAGATAATCCAGGTCCAACACTGTCTAGATAATCCAGGTCCATCACTGTCTAGATAATCCAGGTCAACACTGTCTAGATAATCCAGGTCAACACTGTCCCCATAATCCAGGTCAACACTGTCTAGATAATCCAGGTCAACACTGTCCCCATAATCCAGGTCAACACTGTCTAGATAATCCAGGTCAACACTGTCCCCATAATCCAGGTCAACACTGTCTAGATAATCCAGGTCCAACACTGTCTAGATAATCCAGGTCCAACACTGTCTAGATAATCCAGGTCCATCACTGTCTAGATAATCCAGGTCAACACTGTCCCCATAATCCAGGTCAACACTGTCTAGATAATCCAGGTCCAACACTGTCTAGATAATCCAGGTCAACACTGTCTAGATAATCCAGGTCCAACTCTGTCTAGATAATCCAGGTCCAACACTGTCTAGATAATCCAGGTCCATCACTGTCTAGATAATCCAGGTCAACACTGTCTAGATAATCCAGGTCAACACTGTCCCCATAATCCAGGTCAACACTGTCTAGATAATCCAGGTCCAACACTGTCCCCATAATCCAGGTCAACACTGTCTAGATAATCCAGGTCCAACACTGTCTAGATAATCCAGGTCCAACACTGTCTAGATAATCCAGGTCCATCACTGTCTAGATAATCCAGGTCAACACTGTCTAGATAATCCAGGTCAACACTGTCCCCATAATCCAGGTCAACACTGTCTAGATAATCCAGGTCAACACTGTCCCCATAATCCAGGTCAACACTGTCTAGATAATCCAGGTCCAACACTGTCTAGATAATCCAGGTCCAACACTGTCTAGATAATCCAGGTCATCACTGTCTAGATAATCCAGGTCAACACTGTCTAGATAATCCAGGTCAACACTGTCTAGATAATCCAGGTCCAACACTGTCTAGATAATCCAGGTCCAACACTGTCTAGATAATCCAGGTCCAACACTGTCTAGATAATCCAGGTCCAACACTGTCTAGATAATCCAGGTCCAACACTGTCTAGATAATCCAGGTCATCACTGTCTAGATAATCCAGGTCAACACTGTCTAGATAATCCAGGTCAACACTGTCTAGATAATCCAGGTCCAACACTGTCTAGATAATCCAGGTCCAACACTGTCTAGATAATCCAGGTCCAACACTGTCTAGATAATCCAGGTCCAACACTGTCCCCATAATCCAGGTCAACACTGTCTAGATAATCCAGGTCCAACACTGTCTAGATAATCCAGGTCAACACTGTCTAGATAATCCAGGTCAACACTGTCTAGATAATCCAGGTCAACACTGTCTAGATAATCCAGGTCCAACACTCTCCATCTTCCTCCACTCGTTTTCTCCATCTTCCTCCACTCGTTTTCTCCATCTTCATCCACTCGTTTTCTCCATCTTCATCCACTCGTTTTCTCCATCTTCATCCACTCGTTTTCTCCATCTTCATCCACTCGTTTTCTCCATCTTCCTCCACTCGTTTTCTCCATCTTCATCCACTCATTTTCTCCTTCTTCCTCCACTCGTTTTCTCCATCTTCATCCACTCGTTTTCTCCATCTTCCTCCACTCGTTTTCTCCATCTTCATCCACTCGTTTCCTCCATCTTCATCCACTCGTTTCCTCCATCTTCATCCACTCGTTTCCTCCATCTTCATCCACTCGTTTTCTCCATCTTCCTCCACTCGTTTCCTCCATCTTCATCCACTCGTTTTCTCCATCTTCCTCCACTCGTTTTCTCCATCTTCATCCACTCGTTTTCTCCATCTTCCTCCACTCGTTTTCTCCATCTTCATCCACTCATTTTCTCCTTCTTCCTCCACTCGTTTTCTCCATCTTCATCCACTCGTTTTCTCCATCTTCCTCCACTCGTTTTCTCCATCTTCATCCACTCGTTTCCTCCATCTTCATCCACTCGTTTCCTCCATCTTCATCCACTCGTTTTCTCCATCTTCCTCCACTCGTTTTCTCCATCTTCATCCACTCGTTTTCTCCATCTTCCTCTACTCGTTTCCTCCATCTTCATCCACTCGTTTTCTCCATCTTCCTCCACTCGTTTTCTCCATCTTCATCCACTCGTTTTCTCCATCTTCCTCCACTCGTTTTCTCCATCTTCATCCACTCGTTTCCTCCATCTTCATCCACTCGTTTCCTCCATCTTCATCCACTCGTTTCCTCCATCTTCATCCACTCGTTTTCTCCATCTTCCTCCACTCGTTTCCTCCATCTTCATCCACTCGTTTTCTCCATCTTCCTCCACTCGTTTTCTCCATCTTCATCCACTCGTTTTCTCCATCTTCATCCACTCGTTTTCTCCATCTTCCTCCACTCGTTTTCTCCATCTTCCTCCACTCGTTTTCTCCATCTTCCTCCACTCGTTTTCTCCATCTTCCTCCACTCGTTTTCTCCATCTTCATCCACTCGTTTCCTCCATCTTCATCCACTCGTTTCCTCCATCTTCATCCACTCGTTTCCTCCATCTTCATCCACTCGTTTTCTCCATCTTCCTCCACTCGTTTCCTCCATCTTCATCCACTCGTTTTCTCCATCTTCCTCCACTCGTTTTCTCCATCTTCATCCACTCGTTTTCTCCATCTTCCTCCACTCGTTTTCTCCATCTTCATCCACTCGTTTCCTCCATCTTCATCCACTCGTTTCCTCCATCTTCATCCACTCGTTTCCTCCATCTTCATCCACTCGTTTTCTCCATCTTCCTCCACTCGTTTTCTCCATCTTCCTCCACTCGTTTTCTCCATCTTCCTCCACTCGTTTTCTCCATCTTCCTCCACTCGTTTTCTCCATCCTTCTTTCCTTCAGCGACACTTTTTGTCCAGAGTTGAATTCATTGTGATTCAAGTCCTCGTCCTCCAGCTTCGTTGTTTTATTTTCATGTAGCTGCTGTTTCACTCTGGAGTTCTTCATGTTGAGACAGAAACCACGTCCTTTGTCTCGCCTGGTCTTGTCCTCATGTCCTCTTGTCTTCTTGTGGACACGTCTCCGCCCTGCTGCTTGTTGTTGCTTCAGTCTGAGTAAATATGACTAATATGTCCTCACACGTGTCTCCATTCATTTGACGTTCAAACCAGAATCTGTGTTCATTTAACCAACAAAGTGCCGCCTGGTGAACCATGACCATACTAACTAACTAACTAACTAACTAGCTAACTACCAGGACCACAGCTCATGAAGAGTTTAACTGGTGATTGATCCTCCATGTGCAGATCAACCTGGAAACAATCCTGCGATGTTTTCTTCATCCCAGAGTCACTTTCTTTTCTTCCTTCTTTCTGTTTCTCATTTCATCATCTTCACCTCTTTTCTCCACCGTTTCCTTGCCGTCAGTTAAATCCAGCAGCGATGGAGGTTTTTGCTGTAGCGGCTTTCTGTAGTCAGACACTGACCTCTAGTGGTCACCAGCTAGTTAGCAGCTAAAGCTAACAAACAGGTGAGAATCAACATTAACTAGGTTCATTCTTCACGGTTGGAGTTTGAAACTTTGACTTGAGCAGAGAAAGTGAAAGTCAGTAGTTATAAACCGAGGAAAACTTGTTAAGACTCACTAACTAGTAGCTTCAGTGGCGGTGGAACGTCAAACATCACGACCTGGTTCTCCTGGTTGTGGTGGTTCTAATGTTATAGTGGTTCTAATGTTATGGTGGTTCTAATGTTATAGTGGTTCTAATGTTATAGTGGTTCTAATGTTATGATGGTTCTAATGTTATGGTGGTTCTAATGTTATGGTGGTTCTAATGTTATAGTGGTTCTAATGTTATGGTGGTTCTAATGTTATGGTGGTTCTAATGTTATGGTGGTTCTAATGTTATAGTGGTTCTAATGTTATAGTGGTTCTAATGTTCTGGTGGTTCTAATGTTATGGTGGTTCTAATGTTATGGTGGTTCTAATGTTATGGTGGTTCTAATGTTATGGTGGTTCTAATGTTGTGGTGGTTCTAATGTTGTGGTGGTTCTAATGTTATAGTGGTTCTAATGTTATGGTGGTTCTAATGTTATGGTGGTTCTAATGTTATAGTTGTTCTAATGTTATGGTGGATCTAATGTTATAGTGGTTCTAATGTTATGGTGGTTCTAATGTTATGGTGGTTCTAATGTTGTGGTGGTTCTAATGTTATAGTGGTTCTAATGTTATGGTGGTTCTAATGTTATGGTGGTTCTAATGTTGTGGTGGTTCTAATGTTATGGTGGTTCTAATGTTATGATGGTTCTAATGTTGTGGTGGTTCTAATGTTGTGGTGGTTCTAATGTTATAGTGGTTCTAATGTTATAGTGGTTCTAATGTTATGGTGGTTCTAATGTTATGATGGTTCTAATGTTGTGGTGGTTCTAATGTTATAGTGGTTCTAATGTTATAGTGGTTCTAATGTTATGATGGTTCTAATGTTATGGTGGTTCTAATGTTGTGGTGGTTCTAATGTTATGGTGGTTCTAATGTTATGGTGGTTCTAATGTTATAGTTGTTCTAATGTTATGGTGGATCTAATGTTATAGTGGTTCTAATGTTATGGTGGTTCTAATGTTATGGTGGTTCTAATGTTGTGGTGGTTCTAATGTTATAGTGGTTCTAATGTTATGGTGGTTCTAATGTTATGGTGGTTCTAATGTTGTGGTGGTTCTAATGTTATGGTGGTTCTAATGTTATGATGGTTCTAATGTTGTGGTGGTTCTAATGTTGTGGTGGTTCTAATGTTATAGTGGTTCTAATGTTATAGTGGTTCTAATGTTATGGTGGTTCTAATGTTATGATGGTTCTAATGTTGTGGTGGTTCTAATGTTATAGTGGTTCTAATGTTATGGTGGTTCTAATGTTATAGTGGTTCTAATGTTATAGTGGTTCTAATGTTATGATGGTTCTAATGTTATAGTGGTTCTAATGTTATGATGGTTCTAATGTTATAGTGGTTCTAATGTTATAGTGGTTCTAATGTTATGGTGGTTCTAATGTTATAGTGGTTCTAATGTTATGGTGGTTCTAATGTTATAGTGGTTCTAATGTTATAGTGGTTCTAATGTTATGGTGGTTCTAATGTTATAGTGGTTCTAATGTTATGGTGGTTCTAATGTTATAGTGGTTCTAATGTTATAGTGGTTCTAATGTTATGGTGGTTCTAATGTTATAGTGGTTCTAATGTTATGGTGGTTCTAATGTTATAGTGGTTCTAATGTTATAGTGGTTCTAATGTTATGATGGTTCTAATGTTATGGTGGTTCTAATGTTATGGTGGTTCTAATGTTGTGGTGGTTCTAATGTTGTGGTGGTTCTAATGTTATGATGGTTCTAATGTTATGGTGGTTCTAATGTTGTGGTGGTTCTAATGTTGTGGTGGTTCTAATGTTATGATGGTTCTAATGTTATGGTGGTTCTAATGTTGTGGTGGTTCTAATGTTGTGGTGGTTCTAATGTTATGGTGGTTCTAATGTTGTGGTGGTTCTAATGTTATGGTGGTTCTAATGTTATAGTGGTTCTAATGTTATAGTGGTTCTAATGTTGTGGTGGTTCTAATGTTATGGTGGTTCTAATGTTATGGTGGTTCTAATGTTATAGTGGTTCTAATGTTATGGTGGTTCTAATGTTATGGTGGTTCTAATGTTATGGTGGTTCTAATGTTATAGTGGTTCTAATGTTATAGTGGTTCTAATGTTCTGGTGGTTCTAATGTTATGGTGGTTCTAATGTTATGGTGGTTCTAATGTTATGGTGGTTCTAATGTTATGGTGGTTCTAATGTTGTGGTGGTTCTAATGTTATAGTGGTTCTAATGTTATGGTGGTTCTAATGTTATGGTGGTTCTAATGTTATAGTTGTTCTAATGTTATGGTGGATCTAATGTTATAGTGGTTCTAATGTTATGGTGGTTCTAATGTTATGGTGGTTCTAATGTTGTGGTGGTTCTAATGTTATAGTGGTTCTAATGTTATGGTGGTTCTAATGTTATGGTGGTTCTAATGTTGTGGTGGTTCTAATGTTATGGTGGTTCTAATGTTATGATGGTTCTAATGTTGTGGTGGTTCTAATGTTGTGGTGGTTCTAATGTTATAGTGGTTCTAATGTTATAGTGGTTCTAATGTTATGGTGGTTCTAATGTTATGATGGTTCTAATGTTGTGGTGGTTCTAATGTTATAGTGGTTCTAATGTTATGGTGGTTCTAATGTTATAGTGGTTCTAATGTTATAGTGGTTCTAATGTTATGATGGTTCTAATGTTATGGTGGTTCTAATGTTGTGGTGGTTCTAATGTTATGGTGGTTCTAATGTTATGGTGGTTCTAATGTTATAGTTGTTCTAATGTTATGGTGGATCTAATGTTATAGTGGTTCTAATGTTATGGTGGTTCTAATGTTATGGTGGTTCTAATGTTGTGGTGGTTCTAATGTTATAGTGGTTCTAATGTTATGGTGGTTCTAATGTTATGGTGGTTCTAATGTTGTGGTGGTTCTAATGTAATGGTGGTTCTAATGTTATGATGGTTCTAATGTTGTGGTGGTTCTAATGTTGTGGTGGTTCTAATGTTATAGTGGTTCTAATGTTATAGTGGTTCTAATGTTATGGTGGTTCTAATGTTATGATGGTTCTAATGTTGTGGTGGTTCTAATGTTATAGTGGTTCTAATGTTATGGTGGTTCTAATGTTATAGTGGTTCTAATGTTATAGTGGTTCTAATGTTATGATGGTTCTAATGTTATAGTGGTTCTAATGTTATGATGGTTCTAATGTTATAGTGGTTCTAATGTTATAGTGGTTCTAAATGTTATGGTGGTTCTAATGTTATAGTGGTTCTAATGTTATGGTGGTTCTAATGTTATAGTGGTTCTAATGTTATAGTGGTTCTAATGTTATGGTGGTTCTAATGTTATAGTGGTTCTAATGTTATAGTGGTTCTAATGTTATGGTGGTTCTAATGTTATAGTGGTTTCTAATGTTATGGTGGTTCTAATGTTATAGTGGTTCTAATGTTATAGTGGTTCTAATGTATGATGGTTCTAATGTTATGGTGGTTCTAATGTTATGGTGGGTTCTAATGTTTGGTGGTTAAGTTGGTGGTTCTAATGTTGTGGTGGTTCTAATGTTATGATGGTTCTAATGTTATGGTGGTTCTTCTAATGTTGTGGTGGTTCTAATGTTGTGGTGGTTCTAATGTTATGATGGTTCTAATGTTATGGTGGTTCTAATGTTGTGGTGGTTCTAATGTTGTGGTGGTTCTAATGTTATGGTGGTTCTAATGTTGTGGTGGTTCTAATGTTATGGTGGTTCTAATGTTATAGTGGTTCTAATGTTATAGTGGTTCTAATGTTGTGGTGGTTCTAATGTTGTGGTGGTTCTAATGTTATGGTGGTTCCAATGTTATGGCTAAAAGGTCGTGACCCCCCCCCCCCCCCCCCCCCCCCAAGTGTTAGAAACGCCACTGGTGATGTCACAGTTTCATCGAGTTTATTTCAATAATAAATTATTTACAGTTGTGTGCAAATGACAGAATATGGAGGGGGGGGGGGGGATGTAGAGGGGGGGGGGGTGTAGAGGGGTGGGAGGGGGGCTGATGTTCATCTGTTGGAGTCGGAGGGGACAGGCACGTTTGGGCCCCTCCAGATGCATGCTGGGAAGCAGCTGGAGGAAGAAGTGGGTGGAGGAAGAGATGGTGGGCGGAGTCACCACATGTAGGAGTCATCATATCTGTTCAGAGAAGTGGGGGGGGTGGGGGGGGGGTTAACCTGGTCTTCATCAGTCAGGCCCAGTGTGGAGCCGCCTTACCTGGACCGCTGGTCTCGGTCTCCAAACAGCAGCTGGGCCACGACGTCCTCCTGGGCTGAACGCTTGCCATACCTGCTGGGACCAGAGGAGGCGCTCAACTCACCTCACCATGACCCACAGAACCAGTCCAACAGAACCAGTCCAACAGAACCAGTCCAACAGAACCAGTCCAACAGAACCAGTCCTACAACCAACATGATGGACGTCAGTCTGTCTGTGCTTCTGCAAACACATTGATCCAAACTGAAGTGGGCCTGAGGGTCCTGGTTCTGATCCTGGTTCTGAGGGCTCTGGTGGTTCTGTTCAGGTGCAGGAGTCGTCCTCCTCCTGTTGCTTCTCACATTTTCATTTCAGTCCAGTTCATCTCAGAGTCTCATTTCCCCCGAGGAGGAAAACAATCTGAACCATGAAACTGCGCTGCCGCAGTAATACTGTGAAACGACCCCCCCCCATCACCCCCCATCACCCCCCCCCCCCCATCACCCCCCCCATCAACCCTCCCCCCCACTCTGGTCACCCAATCTTCTGCCCCGCCCAGTGGGGGGCGAAACCTCAGACCTTCCCTCTACGTTCACAAAGAAATCTTCATTTATCCCTGATTGTTTAGAAAAACCTCCTCATTGCCCCGGACCAGAGTAAACCTGGTCCAGAGTAAACCTGGTCCAGAGTAAACCTGGTCCAGGCCTGTAGGGGGCAGTGTCACCAGAGGCATGTAGCCGTGACAGCCAATCACAATCCTGGAAAAAAACAACAACTGGACTCTGTCAACTAGCTGTATTAGCTCACTAACCAGCCACTAACCTGCCACTAACTATCCAGTAACCAGCCACTAACCAGCCACTAACCAGCCACTAACCTGCCACTAACTATCCAGTAACCAGCCACTAACCAGCCAGTAACCAGCCAGTAACCAGCCAGTAACCAGCAGTACCAGTACAGGTGCTGCTGGTAGTTAGACGATCTCATGTTTCAGGGGTTGATGGTCACTTGTTGTGTTCAGTGTTACTAGAATCTGCTGTGTACAAGACGTGACGACACATTCTACTCTTTCTCGTCTTTATTTTTATGTTTGCTTGTGAAGTAATCCAAATGTAACTAAAAGTACTCTGGTACACTACATTTTCAGTTTAGTACTTAGAGTAAGTGACCGATTACATTTGTTGACAGGTAACTTGTAACTGTAACGGATCGTAGCTGCGTTTATGTGTAAATGTAAGAAAAACAGAAAAAACCTTCCAGTTTCATAAAACGAAGGTGAAGCTGTGACCTCACCTGGTAATCTGCCTCCTCCAGTAATCTCATTACTTTTTAGCCACTACTGTGTTTACGAGCCTTCAAAGGATTCAAATACGAGGTGAAAATGTTGTGTAAATAAATTGTTTGTCTGGTCGTCAGACTTTGTAACAGGAAGTGAATTCTATATTAAAATATAGCGACCATACCGCCAACGACCACTAGATGTCTCAGTCACACCGAAGAACCTCCATCACCACTCCAACTGACGGTGTGTGTGTGTGTGTGTGTGTGTGTGTGTGTGTGTGTGTGAGCACCTCTGCCTGGTGATGAGGTTGATGTAGTGCCTCAGGGCGGTGTAGTACTTGGCCAGCTCCTCCGGGGGGGCGTTCCTCCCCGGGGTTCTCCGGTTTGGGGGGGTAGGCGTCAGTCAGGGCGGCCAGACACACAGGACCCCGAGCAGCGCCGCCGCCAGCACCGCCCACCGCTTCAACAGCCACATCTGGAACACACACACACACACACACACACACACACACACACACACACACACGATTGTGAATCAACTGTCTGTTCTGAACTCTCCTCAAACCTGCTGCAACAGAGGAGGAGGAAGAGGAGGAGAAAGATGAGGAGAAAGAGGAGAAAGAGGAGAAGGAGAGAAGAAAGAGGAGGAAGAGGAGGAGGAGAAGAAGAAAGAGGAGGAAGAGGATTTAAACGATTAACAGGATTTAAACAAGAAGAGCGTGAAGAATGAGAAGAGAGTGAAGAACAAGAAGAGAGTGAAGAAGAGAGTGAAGAACAAGAAGAGAGTGAAGAACAAGAAGAGAGTGAAGAGAGAGTGAAGAACAAGAAGAGAGTGAAGAACAAGAAGAGAGTGAAGAAGAGAGTGAAGAACAAGAAGAGAGTGAAGAACAAGAAGAGCGTGAAGACGAGAAGAGCGTGAAGAACGAGAAGAGAGTGAAGAATGAGAAGAGAGTGAAGAAGAGAGTGAAGGATGAGAAGAGAGTGAAGAAGAGAGTGAAGGATGAGAAGAGAGTGAAGAAGAGAGTGAAGAACAAGAAGAGAGTGAGAAGAGCGTGAAGAACAAGAAGAGAGTGAAGAACAAGAAGAGCGTGAAGAACGAGAAGAGAGTGAAGAAGAGAGTGAAGGATGAGAAGAGAGTGAAGAAGAGAGTGAAGAACAAGAAGAGAGTGAAGAAGAGAGTGAAGAATGAGAAGAGCGTGAAGAACAAGAAGAGAGTGAAGAACAAGAAGAGAGTGAAGAACAAGAAGAGAGTGAAGAACAAGAAGAGAGTGAAGAACGAGAAGAGAGTGAAGAACAAGAAGAGAGTGAAGAACAAGAAGAGAGTGAAGAACAAGAAGAGAGTGAAGAACAAGAAGAGAGTGAAGAACAAGAAGAGAGTGAAGAACAAGAAGAGAGTGAAGAATGAGAAGAGAGTGAAGAACAAGAAGAGAGTGAAGAACAAGAAGAGAGTGAAGAACAAGAAGAGAGTGAAGAACAAGAAGAGAGTGAAGAATGAGAAGAGAGTGAAGAACGAGAAGAGAGTGAAGAACAAGAAGAGAGTGAAGAACAAGAAGAGAGTGAAGAACAAGAAGAGAGTGAAGAATGAGAAGAGAGTGAAGAACAAGAAGAGAGTGAAGAACAAGAAGAGAGTGAAGAACAAGAAGAGAGTGAAGAACAAGAAAGAGTGAAGAACAAGAAGAGAGTGAAGAATGAGAAGAGAGTGAAGGACAAGAAGAGAGTGAAGAAGAGAGTGAAGAAGAGAGTGAAGAACAAGAAGAGAGTGAAGAACAAGAAGAGAGTGAAGAACGAGAAGAGAGTGAAGAACGAGAAGAGAGTGAAGAACGAGAAGAGAGTGAAGAAGAGAGTGAAGAATGAGAAGAGAGTGAAGAACAAGAAGAGAGTGAAAAACAAGAAGAGAGTGAAGAAGAGAGTGAAGAACAAGAAGAGAGTGAAGAACAAGAAGAGAGTGAAGAAGAGAGTGAAGAACAAGAAGAGAGTGAAGAACAAGAAGAGAGTGAAGAAGAGAGTGAAGAACAAGAAGAGAGTGAAGAACAAGAAGAGCGTGAAGAACGAGAAGAGAGTGAAGAATGAGAAGAGAGTGAAGAAGAGAGTGAAGGATGAGAAGAGAGTGAAGAACAAGAAGAGAGTGAAGAAGAGAGTGAAGAACAAGAGAGAGTGAAGAACAAGAAGAGAGTGAAGAACAAGAAGAGAGTGAAGAACGAGAAGAGAGTGAAGAACAAGAAGAGAGTGAAGAACAAGAAGAGAGTGAAGAACAAGAAGAGAGTGAAGAACAAGAAGAGAGTGAAGAACGAGAAGAGAGTGAAGAACAAGAAGAGAGTGAAAAAGAGAAAGACTCACTTCAGTCGACTCGTGAGCTTCGGAGGAAAAAGTTGGAGCTCCAGGTGATCCTCTCTCTCTCTCTCTCTCTCTCTCTCTCTCTCTCTCTCTCTCTCTGTCTCGCCCTCTCCCTCTCTCTCTCGGTTGATGAAGACGTTTCTGTTCTTCCTCCTCCTGGAACCGTTTCCTCCTGCTGGTTGCTGCAGCTTCTCCACACCCAGACAGCTCAGGCTTATATAGGGTGGTGGGGGGAGGGGGGTGGGCGGTAGGGGGTAGGGAGGGTAGGGGGGCGTTACAATGTCTCTGAAATGGTGATGCTGATGACGATGGTGACGGAGAAGATGATGAAAATCGCCAGAACGTCCCTCTTGATCACACGACATAACATGTTAACACTGGAACACTGTAACACGTTAACACGTTAATACTGTAACACTGTAACACGTTAACACGTTAATCGTTAATACTGTAACACTGTAACACGTTAACACGTTAATACTGTAACACTGTAACACGTTAACACGTTAATACTGTAACACTGTAACACGCTACAACGTTAATACTGTAACACTGTAACACGTTAACACGTTAATACTGTAACACTGTAACACGTTAACACGTTAATACTGTAACACTGTAACACGTTAACACGTAATACTGGAACACGTTAACACTGTAACAATGTAAAGCTGTAATACGTTAAGAAGTCAATATCGTGTCGCGTTGCATCGCATCGGTATCGTATCGTATCGGTATCGTACCGGTATCGGTATCGGTATCGTAGCGGTATCGGTATCGGTATCAGTATCGTAGTGGTAGCTGTATCGGTATCAGTATCGTAGCGATATCAGTATCATAGCGGTAGCGGTTGTCGTAGCGGTAGCGGTATCAGTATCGTAGCGGTATCAGTATCGTAGCGGTAGCGGTATCGGTATCAGTATCGTAGTGATATCAGAATCATAGCTGTAGCTGTATCGGTATCAGTATCGTAGCAGTATCAGTATCGTAGCGGTAGCGGTATCGGTATCAGTATCGTAGTGATATCAGAATCATAGCGGTAGCTGTATCGTAGCGGTGTCAGAATCATAGCGGTAGCTGTATCGTAGCGGTGTCAGAATCATAGCGGTAGCTGTATCGTTATCAGTATCGTAGTGGTATCAGTATCGTAGCGGTGTCAGTATCGTAGTGGTATCAGTATCGTAGCGGTAGCTGTATCGGTATCAGGTCGACCCTCAAGGCTGCAGTATCCGGTATCGGATGTGAAAAAAGTGGTATTGAGCCATCCCTAATTTTAAGTCAATATTTCATACATTGCTTGTTAAAACCCAACTTTGCTTTACTTTTGGCCTATTTTTCTAGTTTCAAGACATTTTACAGTCTTTAAGGTGGCGACATTATTGTGCTCGTTTGAACAATTCTCACCAAAATCTGCTTCCCATGGCAGGTTTTTGACCTAACCGTATTTTCCACACTATAGAGCACCTGAATCTAAGCTGCACTGAAGCTTCAGCTCACCAGGAGCACAAACGTCACTTTCAGGCCAGTTTTAGGAGCAGCAGAGGCTGAAAACAGCTGGAATCTACATGAGGAAGTAGAATCTGTGACATGAAGCCTGTTCACCAATAAAAATTACATCATTTAGCCGCATCGTGTTAAAAGCTGCAGGGTTCAAAGAGTTGGAAAAAAGGTGCGTCTTATAGTCCAGAGAATACGGTATTTGTAGTTTTAGCAGTGCAGCAGAGCAGCAGACCGGAGCTCCACCCTCATCTGGGCTTCTCCAGACCGGAGCTCCACCCTCATCTGGGCTTCTCCAGACCGGAGCTCCACCTCATCTGGGCTTTCTCCAGACCGGAGCTCCTACCCCCATCCTCCCTCCATCCTCCCCCCTCATTATCCCTCCATCCTCCCCTCATCCTCCCCCCATCCTCCCCTCATCCTCCCCTCCATCCTCATCCTCCCCCATCCTCCTCCCTCCATCCTCCCCCCTCCCCTCATCCTCCCCTCATCCTCCCCTCCATCCTCCCCCCTCCCCCCATCCTCCCCTCCATCCTCATCCTCCCCCCTCATTATCCCTCCATCCTCCCCTCATCCTCCCCATCCTCCTCCCTCCATCCTCATCCTCCCCCATCCTCCTCCCTCCATCCTCATCCTCCCCCATCCTCCTCCCTCCATCCTCATCCTCCCCCTCATCCTCCCCTCCATCCTCATCCTCCCCCATCCTCCTCCCTCCATCCTCCCCCTCCCCCCATCCTCCCCTCATCCTCCCCTCCATCCTCCCCCCTCCCCCCATCCTCCCCTCCATCCTCATCCTCCCCCCCCATCCTCCCCCATCCTCCTCCCTCCATCCTCATCCTCCCCCTCATTATCCCTCCATCCTCCCCCCATCCTCCCCCATCCTCCTCCCTCCAATCCTCATCCTCCCCATCCTCCTCCCTCCATCCTCATCCTCCCCCATCCTCCTCCCTCCATCCTCCCCCCTCCCCCCATCCTCCCCTCATCCTCCCCCCTCCCCCCATCCTCCCCTCCATCCTCATCCTCCCCCCTCATTATCCCTCCATCCTCCCCCACCCCCCCCCCCCCTCCCCCCATCACTGGCCCTTTAAGGCACCAGCTTCTCTCAAACCATCACATTTGGTCTCGCTTGGTTTCAGACGGAGACAAAAAGTGGTTTCACGCATCACGACTGTCACATCTGGCGACGGCGGGAGGCCTGAAGCCGGCCGGCGACACGCTAACGAGGAATCAGCCGCCTCGCCGCCTCGTCGCCTCGCCGCCTCGTCGTGACCATCCTCACTGTGGGAAACATAAAGCCTCAGAAAGAGAGCAGAGACAAAACAACCACCTGAGATCGTTTGCAGCCTCGTCTGGTGCTCTGAACTCCACCTTCCACCAAAACCTCCACCTTCCACCAAGACTTCCACCTTCCACCAAGAGAACACCTCCACCTTCACCAGCAAGAGAAAACCTCCACCTCCATCTCCACCACCAAGAGAAAACCTCCACCTTCACCAGCAAGAGAAAACCTCCACCTCCACCACCAAGAGAAAACCTCCACCTCCATCTCCACCACCAAGAGAAAACCTCCACCTTCACCAGCAAGAGAAAACCTCCACCTCCACCACCAAGAGAAAACCTCCACCTCCACCTTCACCAGCAAGAGAAAACCTCCACCTTCACCAGCAAGAGAAAACCTCCACCTCCACCACCAAGAGAAAACCTCCACCTCCACCTTCACCAGCAAGAGAAAACCTCCACCTTCACCAGCAAGAGAAAACCTCCACCTCCACCACCAAGAGAAAACCTCCACCTTCACCAGCAAGAGAAAACCTCCACCTCCACCACCAAGAGAAAACCTCCACCTTCACAAGGCAGCATCCTGGAAACTGTCGTTTCCCCGGCAACAGCAACACTGGAAATGACGGAGTTAACATCTGGGCCAGCAGTTGGCGCTGTGTTGGTTTATTATTGAACACACACACACACACACACACACACACACACACACACACACACACACACACACACACACACACACACACACACACACACACACACACACACACACACACACACACACACACACACACACACACAGACACATCACCAAGTGGGATTGTTATTACAGTGACTGTCAAAATAAAACTACCAAGTGGGATTGTTATTACAGTGACTGTCAAAATAAAACTCAAGTCCCAGGAGAATAAGAACGACTCTCCATCAACCTGAGGGTACAGACTCCATCAACCTGAGGGTACAGACTCTCCATCAACCTGAGGGTACAGACTCTCCATCAACCTGAAGGTACAGACTCCATCAACCTGAGGGTACAGACTCTCCATCAACCTGAGGGTACAGACTCCATCAACCTGAAGGTACAGACTCCATCAACCTGAAGGTACAGACTCCATCAACCTGAGGGTACAGACTCTCCATCAACCTGAGGGTACAGACTCTCCATCAACCTGAGGGTACAGACTCTCCATCAACCTGAGGGTACAGACTCCATCAACCTGAGGGTACAGACTCTCCATCAACCTGAGGGTACAGACTCTCCATCAACCTGAAGGTACAGACTCCATCAACCTGAGGGTACAGACTCTCCATCAACCTGAGGGTACAGACTCCATCAACCTGAAGGTACAGACTCCATCAACCTGAAGGTACAGACTCCATCAACCTGAGGGTACAGACTCTCCATCAACCTGAGGGTACAGACTCTCCATCAACCTGAGGGTACAGACTCTCCATCAACCTGAGGGTACAGACTCCATCAACCTGAGGGTACAGACTCCATCAACCTGAGGGTACAGACTCTCCATCAACCTGAAGGTACAGACTCCATCAACCTGAGGGTACAGACTCTCCATCAACCTGAGGGTACAGACTCCATCAACCTGAAGGTACAGACTCCATCAACCTGAGGGTACAGACTCCATCAACCTGAGGGTACAGACTCCATCAACCTGAAGGTACAGACTCCATCAACCTGAGGGTACAGACTCTCCATCAACCTGAGGGTACAGACTCCATCAACCTGAAGGTACAGACTCCATCAACCTGAGGGTACAGACTCCATCAACCTGAAGGTACAGACTCCATCAACCTGAGGGTACAGACTCCATCAACCTGAGGGTACAGACTCTCCATCAACCTGAGGGTACAGACTCCATCAACCTGAGGGTACAGACTCTCCATCAACCTGAAGGTACAGACTCCATCAACCTGAGGGTACAGACTCTCCATCAACCTGAAGGTACAGACTCCATCAACCTGAGGGTACAGACTCCATCAACCTGAAGGTACAGACTCCATCAACCTGAGGGTACAGACTCTCCATCAACCTGAGGGTACAGACTCCATCAACCTGAAGGTACAGACTCCATCAACCTGAGGGTACAGACTCTCCATCAACCTGAGGGTACAGACTCCATCAACCTGAAGGTACAGACTCCATCAACCTGAGGGTACAGACTCCATCAAAAAATGCCAAGCAACTATGGAACAACCGTGACAGAACGCGCACCAAATGTCACTTCCTGTTTAGCTTCCTGCCCCACTTCGGACCGCCTCCTAGTTCTGTCCTGGCCAATCACGTGCCGCCGTGTTTTGTGAGGTTCAGCCTGTTCTGCTACGGCCGAATAACGCTTCACGGTTTCTTGTTCGCATCGCGACCGCCGGGGAAATGCTTGTATAGTTTGAAGATCTGGAACGGAGCCACGGCAACGGAGCCACGGCAACGGAGCCATGACAACGGAGCCACGGCAACGATGACCGGCTACATTTGCACATCCCGTCCCGCTGCGTTGTCTCACGTCCGTCACGTTTTGTCCACGGAGGCCTGAAACATGGCCGCCGGGGACCAGGTGTCACCGTGACTACAGGACCTGGTGGACCAGAACCCTGCTGGATGTTCTGATCTAATCTAATCTAATCTAAACTAATCTAATCTAATCTAATCTAATCTAATCTAAAGTAATGTAAACTAATCTAAACTAAACTAAACTAAACTAAACTAATCTAATGTAATCGAATGTAAACTAAACTAATCTAATCTAAACTAAACTAATCTAATCTAAACTAAACTAATCTAATCTAAACTAATCTAAAGTAATGTAAACTAAACTAAACTAATCTAATCTAAACAAAATGTGCAAAAGTTCAAAGGGATCAAAGGGATCAATACAGATGAAAGACGCTGGACTGCGATTGGGAATAAAACCACACAAAGATAATGATTATCTGAATTAACTTTTAATAGCAGTGAGTTAATCTAATCATCATAATATCAAGAACGATTGCTAATGAAAACAAATGTTCATGTATGAAGCGACTCGTCTCTACTTTCATTACGGAGCGACTGCAGCAGGACGAACTCACACCAACACGTGAATTCATTCCTCTGCAGCACGAAATCCAGCTGATGTGATTATTCCTCTGCTGGTGACGAACGAATAACACATAGATGGAGATAGATTACACCGGAGCACTTCAATTAGCAGCTTTTAATATCTCAGCTGCTTCTTGCAGCAAGAGAAACAGGAAGCTGAGAAATGAAGGTTGAAGTTTTCCTCATTAAGGGAATTAAAAGCTCCAGGAAACTAAAGCTGTGTGAGATTTTCTCCACTTTCATCCTCCAGTCGGAGTCTCAGGCCCTCCAGCACAATCCATGAAACCAAACCAACTCCCCGAGCAGCAGCGCCGCTAATAGCTTGTCCTGGGTGTGTGTGTGTGTGTGTGTGTGTGTGTGTGTGTGTGTGTGTGTGTGTGTGTGTGTGTGTGTGTGTGTGTGTGTGTGTGTGTGTGAGATTGTATCAACAGCAGCCAGTAAAGGTTAGAACAGAAGAGTGGCATGAAACATTTAACTGCTGATGATAAAACTCAGCCTTCTGCCTGTCACTGCCTGTCACCACGACACACATACACACACACACACACACACACACACACACACACACACACACACACACACACACACACACACACACACACGCACGCACGCACACACACACACACACACACACACACACACACACACACACAGATTGTGATGTTTAATGAAAGAGTGACAGCCAGACGTCCCTGATAATCACGTTGCTCAGCGTAAAGAACATGTCACTCTAATGGACCCTGTTAGTGTGTGTGTGTGTGTGTGTGTGTGTGTGTGTGTGTGTGTGTGTGTGTGTGTGTGTGTGTGTGTGTGTGTGTGTGTGTGTGTGTGTGTGTGTGTGTGGTGAATGTTTGGGGTCTGTTGCTCCAGAAAGAACCAGGTTCTAAACTAAAGAGGTTCTATTAAAGCTTGTGACAGAAGAAGATCTCGACTCTATTAAAGTCTCAGACATCTGATATGTTTGTAACGTACATCGTGGTCCGGGTGTATTTCTATTGTTGTTGCCATGACAACTGCTCTTCTGAGCCCGGATATGGTGGTCGGGCGACAGTGTGACGATGACGAAGAAGCCGGGTGTGTCTGTGGCTCTGCAGGAGAACCTGAACCCTGCATGGAGGTTCTGGATACCAGCCTGCTTCAGTCTGCAGGAGGTCCGGGGTTCCTGGTGGTCCGGGGTTCCTGGAGGTCCGGGGTTCCTGGTGGTCCGGGGTTCCTGGAGGTCCGGGGTTCCTGGTGGTCCGGGGTTCCTGGTGGTCCGGGGTTCCTGGAGGTCCGGGGTTCCTGGTGGTCCGGGGTTCCTGGAGGTCCGGGGTTCCTGGAGGTCCGGGGTTCCTGGAGGTCCGGGGTTCCTGGAGGTCCGGGGTTCCTGGAGGTCCGGGGTTCCTGGTGGTCCGGGGTTCCTGGAGGTCCAGGGTTCCTCTGCTCCTCCTCGGTGAAGAGGTTGGAGTTTTCAACACTTTGAAGACACGTCACATCCGAAGCTTCAGCTCCTGCAGTCTGACAATAATTCTCTGTAACTCCAATGAGGAGTTTTGTGAGTGGAGCCTCAGCAGCCTCCTCCACCCGGAGCTCTGGTCCTGCTCCACCCGCCATCAGGAGCCTCAGCAGCCTCCTCCACCCGGAGCTCTGGTCCTGCTCCACCCGCCATCAGGAGCCTCAGCAGCCTCCTCCACCCGGAGCTCTGGTCCTGCTCCACCCACCATCAGGAGCCTCAGCAGCCTCCTCCACCCGGAGCTCTGGTCCTGCTCCACCCGCCATCAGGAGCCTCAGCAGCCTCCTCCACCCGGAGCTCTGGTCCTGCTCCACCCGCCATCAGGAGCCTCAGCAGCCTCCTCCACCCGGAGCTCTGGTCCTGCTCCACCCACCATCAGGAGCCTCAGCAGCCTCCTCCACCCGGAGCTCTGGTCCTGCTCCACCCGCCATCAGGAGCCTCAGCAGCCTCCTCCACCCGGAGCTCTGGTCCTGCTCCATCCGCCATCAGGAGCCTCAGCAGCCTCCTCCACCCGGAGCTCTGGTCCTGCTCCACCCGCCATCAGGAGCCTCAGCAGCCTCCTCCACCCGGAGCTCTGGTCCTGCTCCACCCGTCCTCAGCCCCTCGACGCCGGACTCATCAAACATTAATGTGCTGCTTTTGATTGTCACTTGCTTCCAGCGGCTCCAGATAATCACTTCACCCCGGGAACACCAATGTCAGCGGAACCGTTTAAGGTACCGGTTCAGGCTCCCGAGGGGCCGATCCAGTCTCCTGCAGCACTTCCTGTCGTCGGCGGGTCACTGGCGCCCCCGTGTGGCCAGAAAGACCCTGCAGCCAGTCGCTTCCCTTCCCCTCTACATTCCAACAGAACACTGGAAAGTCAACGTCTGTTCGTGGAGGGTGGTGGCGTCGGTTCCTTCAGTCAGACTGAGCCTGGTCCTCCGGGTCCCGGTGGACCAGGACCTCCAGGGACGTCCTGAACCGGAGGGGAGGCGCCGGGGCGAAGATCTGCAGCTGTCCATCGTCCATCAGGGAGCAGGAGAGACCCGACAGGTCCAGGTGGGCCGGGAGGTCCAGGTTCTGCTGGAAGCCCATCTGGGGTGAGGAGCAGGAGGAGGAGCAGGAGGAGGAGCAGGAGGAGGAGGAGCAGGAGCAGGAGGAGGAGCAGGAGGAGGAGGAGGAGCAGGAGGCGCCGGCCTGCTTCACGGCCACCACCGCCAGCCTGCGGCCCTCCAGCTTGACTGTGATGTCACTGGGAGCGTAGCCGCGAGCGTCCAGGGTCACCAGGAGGTCGCTGTGGCTGCTCGGGGGCGGCGCCGGGTGTTGTGGGCGGAGCCGGGCCCCCGGAGCCTCCACCTGCCGCTCGGCGTCGCCGCTCAGCCTGGAAGCAGCCAACAGGAGGTCAGAAGCACAAACACACACTTCAGGCCCAGGATGCACACAAACACCCACCTGGCCAGCAGGGAGGGGCCCAGGGGCCGGAGCCGGGGGGGCCGGAGCCGGGGGGGCCGGAGCAGGGGGGGTCCGCGCTGCAGCTCCCCCAGGAGCCTGTCGGCCAACGCGGCCCTGCACCGGAAGAAGTCCTGCAGCAGCGAGGAGGCGGGCGGGCGGCGCGGCGGCCATGACGGCTGCTCGCCACCGAAGAAGGGATCGTCTCCCAGCAGACGGGCCAGACCTCGCTGTGACATCACGCTACCGCACGCTACCGCACGACGCTGGAAGCCTTCCTCACTTTGTCTGTGGCTGAGAGTCCTTGCCGTGCCACTTATAAACCCCCCCATACCCCCCCCCCATACCCCCCCACGCCTCTCTGCTATTTCAACCCCATGAGCTCACTGCAGGAATCCCCTCACACTCATCAGGAAACAGACACTGTGTGTGTGTGTGCCTCCAGTTGCGCCCCCCCCCCCCCCCCGTGGCCCCTGCTGCACTGACATTGTTGACAAAATGTTGTCAATCGTTTGACCTGAAGACGACGTCCAGGACGCCTGAAGACGACGTCCAGGACGCCTGAAGACTCTGCTGGTATGAAAGTTGTTCTGATCATCAGATGTCAATGACACTTGGTCAGAAGTTAGTTGGACACAGTAAAGTATCAGCAGGGGGTCCGTCAGCCAGGGGGGTCCCGTCAGGCGGGGGGGTTGGGGTTAACTTGTGTCCTATTTTTACTGTGAGGGTTCAGGTTTTTATCTATTCACTGACCCCCCCCCCCCCCCTGTTTGGGTTCAGGTTTTTATCTATTCACTGACCCCCCCCCCCCCCCCCCCGTTCGGGTTCAGGTTTTTATCTATTCACTGACCCCCCCCCCCCCCCGTTCGGGTTCAGGTTTTTATCTATTCACTGACCCCCCCCCCCCCCCCCCCCCCGTTCGGGTTCAGGTTTTTATCTATTCACTGACCCCCCCCCCCCCCCGTTCGGGTTCAGGTTTTTATCTATTCACTGACCCCCCCCCCCCCCCCCCGTTCGGGTTCAGGTTTTTATCTATTCACTGACCCCCCCCCCCCCCCCGTTCGGGTTCAGGTTTTTATCTATTCACTGACCCCCCCCCCCCCCCCCGTTCGGGTTCAGGTTTTTATCTATTCACTGACCCCCCCCCCCCCCCCGTTCGGGTTCAGGTTTTTATCTATTCACTGACCCCCCCAGTTTGCTCGTGACCTAAATACTCATGAGGAACTGAAGCTGGTCTGGTCTCAGGTTCCACTGCTGCTCAGAGCGCCAGCGCCTCCTGCCTGTCAGACTCCTGACCAGGAGCTGCAGTCACTTCTATTTGTGGCCACACACACACACACACACACACACACACACACACACACACACACACACACACACACACACACACACACTCGTGGTGTTAAGTTTCAGTATGTGAAGTGAAGAATCACTAATATCCTCCTGGTTCTAGGACCACGGCTCTACCTTGTCCTAGGACCACGGCTCTACCTTGTCCTAGGACCACGGCTCTACCTTGTTCTAGGTGACTGAGCGCCTCCCCCTATCTCTAAGGGTGACTGAGCTCCTCCCCCTATCTCTAAGGGTGACTGAGCTCCTCCCCCTATCTCTAAGGGTACGCCCAGCCACCCTACGGAGGAAGCTCATTTCAGCCGCTTGTATCCGGGATCTCGTTCTTTTGGTCATGACCCATAGTTCATGACCATAGGTGAGGGTAGGAACAGGTGAGGGTAGGAACAGGTGAGGGTAGGAACAGGTGAGGGTAGTAACAGGTGAGGGTAGGAACAGGTGAGGGTAGGAACAGGTGAGGGTAGGAACAGGTGAGGGTATTAACAGGTGAGGGTATTAACAGGTGAGGGTAGGAACAGGTGAGGGTAGGAACAGGTGAGGGTAGTAACAGGTGAGGGTAGGAACAGGTGAGGGTAGGAACAGGTGAGGGTAGGAACAGGTGAGGGTAGGAACAGGTGAGGGTAGGAACAGGTGAGGGTAGGAACAGGTGAGGGTAGGTACAGGTGAGGGTAGGAACAGGTGAGGGTAGTAACAGGTGAGGGTAGGAACAGGTGAGGGTAGTAACAGGTGAGGGTAGGTACAGGTGAGGGTAGGAACAGGTGAGGGTAGTAACAGGTGAGGGTAGGAACAGGTGAGGGTAGTAACAGGTGAGGGTAGTAACAGGTGAGGGTAGGAACAGGTGAGGGTAGTAACAGGTGAGGGTAGTAACAGGTGAGGGTAGTAACAGGTGAGGGTAGGTACAGGTGAGGGTAGGAACAGGTGAGGGTAGTAACAGGTGAGGGTAGGAACAGGTGAGGGTAGTAACAGGTGAGGGTAGTAACAGGTGAGGGTAGTAACAGGTGAGGGTGGGAACAGGTGAGGGTAGGTACAGGTGAGGGTAGTAACAGGTGAGGGTAGGTACAGGTGAGGGTAGGAACAGGTGAGGGTGGGAACGAAGATCGACCGGTAAATCCAGAGCTTGGTCTTTTGGCTCAGCTCCTTCTTCACCACGACGGACCGATACAACGACCACATAACTGCAGACGCTGCACCGATCCGCCTGTCGATCTCACGCTCCATCTTCCCCCCACTGAACAAGACCCCGAGATACTGGAACTCCTCCACCTGGGACAAGGGCACTCCACCGACCTGGAGGGGGCAAGACACCTTGTTCTGGTGGAGAACCATGGCCTGGGATTTAGAGGTGCTGATCCTCATCCCAGGTGCTTCACACTCGGCTGAGAACCATGTCAGTGCACGCTGGAGATCCAGGCTTGATGGGGCCAACAGAACCACATCATCCGCAAATAGCAGAGATGAGATCTTGTGGTCCCCAAACTGGACCCCCTCCGGTCCCCAAACTGGACCCCCTCCGGCCCCGGCTGTGCCTAGAGATTCTGTCCATGTAGGTAAAGGACAGAACCGGTGACAGAGGACAGTCCTGCTGGAGGACCACCTGCTCTGGGATCAGGTCTGACTTACTGCCGGCAATGTGAACCAGACTCCTGCTCCGGGCCTACAGGGACCAGACAGCCCTGAACAAAGGGCCCCGGACTCCATACTCCCGGAGCACCCCCCCACAGGACGTGTTGAGGGACGAGGTCCAACACCTTCTCCAGATCCACAAAACACATGTGGACTGGTTGGGTGAACTCCCATGAACCCTGGAGCTCCTGGTGGAGGGTATAGACCTGGTCCAGTGAGCCACCACCAGGACCAAAACCACATTGTTCCTCATGACATGTTTGGGAGACCAAGCTATACATCTAGACGGTATGTCTCAACCTCCAGGGATGGGGTCGTCGACTGCCACCCAATCCACACTGCACCCGCCCCCTACGGTAGCCTCGGTGGGTGGTGGGCTCACAGGAGGAAGAGGGGCCCGCCTTGTCCCTTCGGGCTGAGCCCGGCCGGGTCCCGCGGGCAACAGCTCGGCCACCAGGCGCTCGCAAACGAGCCCAAACCCCAGGCCTGCCTCCAGGGGGGGGGCCCGACCGCACCTCATCGGGCAACATCACTCTACTCCTTGGTTCTTTGTTCACAAGGCTCTTTGAAGTGCTTTTAGTCGGACTCGTCACCTCCGACCTGCTTGTCTTGGGGGACCCTACCGGGGGCCTAAAGCCCCCGGCAACAGAGCTCCTAGGATCACACTTCCTCAATGACCTGTGCTTCTTGTGGTCCCGGGACGAGCTGCGGCGGTCCCTGCTCTGGCGGTCCCTGCTCTGGCGGTCCCTGCTCTGGCGGTCCCGGCTCTGGCGGTCCCTACTCTGGCGGTCCCTGCTCTGGCGGTCCCGGCTCTGGCGGTCCCGGCTCTGGCGGTCCCGGCTCTGGTGGTCCCGGCTGCTCCGGTCTTTGCTCCAGCTGCGATGCTTGTGGACTCGGCCGGCAGACACACTGCGACTCCTCTTCTTGTGCCGTTCTCGTTCTCGTTCTGGTTCTGGTTCTGGTTCTGGTTCTGGTTCTGGTTCTCGTTCTGGTTCTGGTTCTGGTTCTGGTTCTCGTTCTGCCAAGGAACAAAACGCCTCCATTTGTACCTAGTCAATACAGCCTCGGCCAGAACATTATGACCACTGCCAGGATGCATTGTGGGGGAAAGAAAACCTCGGCTGCAACTTCAGACGTCTGATGAGGAAACTAACACATTAAATTCAGAATATCATGGCTGGTGACCTTCGTCCTTTGGCAAATTCTCATGTAGAAATAACTGAAAGGAGCATCTAGTTATATTTAATTGCTTTGACAAACTATTGTAGTCATAGGAGTCATACAAAAAATCATCAAGATATATCATTTAGTATATGATAAATTAAAAAGTAAATGGAGTACAGAGTACATTTAATAGATTTGAAAATATAAATATATATTCGGAAATGTCTTTTCTATTCAACTCCAATGTGAGAACATTGAACCAATAAACAGTTAGATTTAGGTATTTTAATTGGATTTGATTTAAGATTTCAATTATTATTATGACTGTGAAAAGAATTCAATGAAATGAAATGAATATATATATATATATATATATATATATCACCATTATTATAATTATGAACTGTCCAACAGTATATGAAAATATAGTTTTCTTACAATAAAATAAAGGTTGTTATAAATTATATTAAATGATTGTGAATCAAATACATTATTATTGACACTGGTTTCAATAAACAAATAGGTTGATGGAATGCAATAAAATGAATAACAATTTAGTTCATGAAAGTTTGAATGACTTAATAAAAATAACAACAACAGTGATTATAATAATAATAATAATAATAATAATAATAATAATGTGTTTTATATGCTTCTAATAATCTATATGGATAATTTAAATAATACATATTCCTAATCTTAATTTTTTTTTTTTAAGTATTTCCTTTTCAGACTTTAGTGAAACTTTAAACGAGGTTAATGGTTCAATAAAGTCAGAAAACTGATCAATATTGTGTTGACCATGCTTTAATGATGGATGCCGACGTGAAAAGCGGATACTGGAGGATAAATAAATGTCTCATTAATTATTGAATGATTCAGAATGTTGCCAGTAGAGGCTGATATTTGTTAAATTGTGCGTATTTTGAACGGAGTCTGGCGGCTCGCGGCCTCACAGGAGACTGTCATCGGGCCGCTTCCAGGATGCGTTCAGGGACGCGTGGAAATCTGAACTTCACGAGGCCGGTGATGGAGCTCAGCGCCGTTTGCTCCAAACATGATGCACAAAAAAACCCCGCCGCGTCACTTGGAAGTAAAGCGGATCTGAAAACATCGTCAGCTCGTCGGATTCATTCATAAAATCCTCCGGCGGAGGCGAACGGAGAGCCCGCAGCGGAGGGGAACCCTCGGAGCCCCGGACCACCGGCGCACCGGGGACTCACCTTGCCGGTTCTCGCTCAGCTGCTTCTCAAACTCCTCGAAGTCCGACATGCCAGCGGAGGGTGGAGGCAGGGAGCCGGGCGGAGGAGCCCCGTCTGCGGGGGGAGAAGAGCCGAGCGGTCCGCTGTGACAGAATCGCAGAATCACTGCAAAACCCCGAACGCGTGAACGCACCACATCCGGTGACGCTTCATAATGAAGTCTTACTGCAATTCAAACAAACAAACAAACAAACATCAAATAATTTAATATTCAGACAATGTATTCAACAAATATTACAAAACAAACATTAATCTAATTAATTAAATAATGACGTGCAAAAAAAGCTTTTTGTAAACAGACTTTTCCCACTAATTCTCAGTTTCCATCATTTCACACAACACGTCACCGTCTGATGCTCCTTTCTGAACACTTCAACCAAGAGAGGAAGAGAGGAGGAAGTAGAGAGGAAGAGAGGGGGAAGTAGAGAGGAAGAGAGGGGGAAGTAGAGAGGAAGAGAGGAGGAAGTAGAGAGGAAGAAGAGAGGAGGAAATAGAGAGGAAGTAGAGAGGAAGAAGGGAGGAGGAAGTAGAGAGGAAGTAGAGAGGAAGAAGGGAGGAAGAAGAGAGGAAGAAGGGAGGAGGAAGTAGAGAGGAAGTAGAGAGGAAGAAGGGAGGAGGAAGAAGAGAGGAAGAAGGGAGGAGGAAGTAGAGAGGAAGTAGAGAGGAGGAAGAAGAGAGGAAGAAGAGAGGAGGGAGAAGAGAGGAAGAAGGGAGGAGGAAGTAGAGAGGAAGAGAGGAGGAAGTAGAGAGGAAGAAGGGAGGAGGAAGTAGAGAGGAAGAAGAGAGGAAGAAGAGAGGAGGAAGTAGAGGAAGAAGAGAGGAGGAAGTAGAGAGGAAGAAGAGAGGAGGAAGTAGAGAGGAAGTAGAGAGGAAGAAGAGAGGAAGAAGAGAGGAGGAAGTAGAGAGGAAGAAGAGAGGAGGAAGTAGAGAGGACGTAGAGAGGAAGAAGAGAGGAGGAAGTAGAGGAAGAAGAGAGGAAGAAGAGAGGAGGAAGTAGAGAGGAAGAAGAGAGGAGGAAGTAGAGAGGAAGAAGAGAGGAGGAAGTAGAGAGGACGTAGAGAGGAAGAAGAGAGGAGGAAGTAGAGGAAGAAGAGAGGAAGAAGAGAGGAGGAAGTAGAGAGGAAGAAGAGAGGAGGAAGTAGAGAGGACGTAGAGAGGAAGAAGAGAGGAGGAAGTAGAGGAAGAAGAGAGGAGGAAGTAGAGAGGAAGAAGAGAGGAGGAAGTAGAGAGGAAGTAGAGAGGAAGAAGAGAGGAAGAAGAGAGGAGGAAGTAGAGAGGAAGTAGAGAGGAAGAAGAGAGGAGGAAGTAGAGAGGAAGAAGAGAGGAGGAAGTAGAGAGGAAGTAGAGAGGAGGAAGTAGAGAGGAAGAAGAGAGGAGGAAGTAGAGAGGAAGTAGAGAGGAAGAAGAGAAGAAAACTCATGGAGATCTGGTCTGAAGACTTCATATCGCGGTTGTTTGTAGCTCCCATTAGCCAAGAGCTAACTAGCTGACTAGCCTAGCCACCACGGGCTCAAGAGGCGGGACTTGCTTCGGTCTGGACCAATCGATGGGCCTCATTTCTTCTTCACGTCCTCTCTGGTCAGTGTTTGTCTGGGCGACAGCGCCCCCTAGCAGCAGCTGAAAGAGGCCCCTCATGCTGACCAACCTGACCCCCCCCGCCCCCCTCCTACCCCCCCACCTCCTCCCCCCCCCATGTCATTTTAAACACATGGAGACTCGCTGACTCAGCTGTTGCTGCTATTAAAAGAGCTCAAATCCCAAAGTATTGCAGACCCTGAGAGGAGGGGCCGACACAGACCAGGGCCCAGAGAGGGGGGGGCGACACAGACCAGGGCCCAGAGAGGGGGGGGCCGACACAGACCAGGGCCCAGAGAGGGGGGGGCCGACACAGACCAGGGCCCAGAGAGGGGGGGCCGACACAGACCAGGGCCCAGCAGCAGTGAGTAGCGGCGCTCCAGAGGTCAGGCAGTTTTCCAGACCGGAGCGATTCAGTGGAAGAAGACAAAGAGCACCGGGAGGCTCTGGGGTCTGAACTGGAGACTCAGGAACCACGGAAACCGTTTGTCTGGGGAACCAGGTCCAGGAAGAACCAGGTCCAGGAAGAACCAGGTTCAGGAAGAACCAGGTCCTCTTTCATTGACATTGAGTCTTTGAACGGCGGCGTCTATTTAAAGTGGAGTTTATATTTAGACGTCCGGGACCAGCAGCAACCAAAGGTCCTCTCAGAATGTGAGTCGCTTTTACAATCAGAAAACCTGGTTCTGGTCCAGAACCACCCCGAGGGGGGTCTGGGGGGTCTGGTCCAGAACCACCCCGAGGGGGGTCTGGGGGGTCTGGTCCAGAACCACCCCGAGGGGGGTCTGGGGGGTCTGGGGGGTCAGGATCGTCGTCCCACAAACGACGCTAAACGTCTCGTCTCTTTGTAGCTTTTTGTCTGAACGGATTGAAGTTGGTTTGTGTCTCGTTTTCTCTTTTCAATGTTTAGACTCTGTTTGTTTGACCTTAATGTTTGTGTTCCTGCTGAACCAGCTGGACCTGGTTCACCTGGTCCTGGTTCACCTGGACCTGGTTCACCTGGACCTGGTTCACCTGGACCTGCACCGCCTCAGAGCTCACAGACTCCTTTGTGTTTGTAGGTCATGTTATTGTCTGTGGGATTTACTTATTGTGTTTGTATGTCTGTACAGTATTTGACCAACTTTTCACAAAAAGCTCTAGAAATCATCAAAGGTTCCGTTGACGAGTTCGTGAATGACGAACCATTTCTTCATAAACCCCAAGAGACTGCAAAAAATACAAAGGAGATCAGCGTCTGTTGCCATGGAGACGCTCAGTGTTCCACACAGCAGCTACCTGACCTCGCTAGCTAGTACTGACCTGAGCCGACGGCTACCATGCTATCATGCTAGTAATGCTAACTGGGTTCCGGAAACGGCGTCAGTGAAAGTGTGCGTTCTACCGAGTGTAGCTCTAGTTTTATACGTCTTTCACATCATGTCGTTTTTCTTTCTTTCTGCTTTCTGAATGAATAATTCCTGCACAGTTTTAGCTTTCACAATAAAAGCACATAAAATGTAAGAGTTTAAAAAGGTTTGGACGTTCTGACCTCCAGATTCCATTTGACTTCAGTTGTTTTATTTCAGCTGCTCCTGGTTAAAATGTCTTTGTTTGTGTTGCAGAATCGTATAAAATCAGTGTGATATTTTGACACAATGCTGGTAGGAAGTGAGGCGGAGCCGAACGTTACGGCGCCGGAGAGCCTCAGGGTACGAGACGCCTCGATCGGCCGTCGATCAGAACGACCGTCACACCTCATCCCCGCCTCGCTCATCCTCCACCCATAAACTGTGTTTTCAGTCGGAAAACACGAGAACCGGGACGCTAACCTCAGGGCCGGCGCTAAAACAAGATGGCCGCCGCAGCGTCATCCCTCATCACATTTCAGTGTTTCATCACAAAACCCCGCCGGCGCCGTTTGAGGGGTTTTGTCCAGACGTGACTCGTCTGGTTCACCAGCATGTTTCTATTGAGGAATGAAGGAAAGGGGGCGCCGCTGAGCTCACTGTGGTTGGTCCTGCAGAACATGGAGTCCACCTGGACCACCTGGACCACCTCGGTCCTCCTGGTACCCTGCGTGGTCCTCCTCACTGCCGGCTTCTTCTACCTGCACGGCCTCCTCGTCGGGCTCTGGTCCAAAACCTGCGTCAGGAACAAGGTGGTGCTGATCACAGATGCCTTGTCGGGCCTGGGGAGGGGTAAGAACCTGGGTCTGGGGGGGAGGGGTAAGAACCTGGGTCTGGGGGGGGTCTGGGGAGGGGTAAGAACCTGGGTCTGGGGGGGGAGGGGTAAGAACCTGGGTCTGAGGGGGAAGGGTAAGAACCTGGGTCTGGGGGGGGAGGGGTAAGAACCTGGGTCTGGGGGGGAGGGGTAAGAACCTGGGTCTGGGGGGGGTCTGGGGAGGGGTAAGAACCTGGGTCTGGGGGGGAGTGGTAAGAACCAGGGTCTGGAGGGGAGGGGTAAGAACCAGGGTCTGGGTAAGAACCAGGGTCTGGGGGGGGTCTGGGGAGGGGTAAAAACCAGGGTCTGGGTAAGAACCAGGGTCTGGGGAGGGGTAAGAACCTGGGTCTGGGGGGGGAGGGGTAAGAACCAGGGTCTGGGGGGGGGGGGTCTGGGGAGGGGTAAGAACCAGGGTCTGGGTAAGAACCTGGGTCTGGGGGGGGAGGGGTAAGAACCAGGGTCTGGGGGGGGGTCTGGGGAGGGGTAAGAACCAGGGTCTGGGTAAGAACCAGGGTCTGGGGGGGGTCTGGGGAGGGGTAAGAACCAGGGTCTGGGTAAGAACCAGGGTCTGGGGGGGGTCTGGGGAGGGGTAAGAACCTGGGTCTGGGGGGGAGGGGTAAGAACCAGGGTCTGGGTAAGAACCAGGGTCTGGGGGGGGTCTGGGGAGGGGTAAGAACCAGGGTCTGGGTAAGAACCAGGGTCTGGGGGGGGTCTG
The DNA here is from genome assembly GCF_963422515.1 of Blennius ocellaris. Classification (NCBI taxonomy): domain Eukaryota; kingdom Metazoa; phylum Chordata; class Actinopteri; order Blenniiformes; family Blenniidae; genus Blennius; species Blennius ocellaris. Next base: position 494,713 of record NC_137665.1, read on the forward strand.
GGGAGGGGTAAGAACCTGGGTCTGGGGGGGAGGGGTAAGAACCTGGGTCTTTATGTACTGGACTTGTTTCACCATTTAATATTCATCATCTTTTGTTTTTGTTTGAAGACTTAAAAAAATAAAAATCTTCAAAACAGCTTCATTGGATTTAGATTTTCTTTTTTCAAGTCTTCTGATTGATTTCATTTGGCTCTGCTGTCTCAAATTACAATATTTGAAAAATATTGTAGAAGCCATCATTTATAAAAAAATGTGACTTCAAAGTATTAGTTGATATATTTGATATTCATGTCACTTTGTGTTGTTTGACATTTGGTAGTTTTGTTCATGAATGAAAGTTTCTATTGAGGAAGTGGATCTTTGTGTTGCATTGAAAACAAAATGTCAACTAGAGGAATGAATTAATCCAAAGTATTAATATTGAGAATGAATTAGTCCAAAGTATGAATATTGAGAATGAATTAGTCCAAAGTATGAATATTGAGAATGAATTAGTCCAAAGTATGTATATTGAGAATGAATTAGTCCAAAGTATTAATATTGAGAATGAATTAGTCCAAAGTATGAATATTGAGAATGAATTAGTCCAAAGTATGAATATTGAGAATGAATTAGTCCAAAGTATTAATATTGAGAATGAATTAGTCCAAAGTATGAATATTGAGAATGAATTAGTCCAAAGTATGAATATTGAGAATGAATTAGTCCAAAGTATGAATATTGAGAATGAATTAGTCCAAAGTATGTATATTGAGAATGAATTAGTCCAAAGTATTAATATTGAGAATGAATTAGTCCAAAGTATGAATATTGAGAATGAATTAGTCCAAAGTATGAATATTGAGAATGAATTAGTCCAAAGTATTAATATTGAGAATGAATTAGTCCAAAGTATGAATATTGAGAATGAATTAGTCCAAAGTATGAATATTGAGAATGAATTAGTCCAAAGTATGAATATTGAGAATGAATTAGTCCAAAGTATGAATATTGAGAATGAATTAGTCCAAAGTATTAATATTGAGAATGAATTAGTCCAAAGTATGAATATTGAGAATGAATTAGTCCAAAGTATTAATATTGATTTTCACTTCCTGTCTGCTCAGAATGTTCCAGAACGTTCCATAGAGGCGGCGCCCGGCTGATCCTGTGTGGGAGGAGCTGGGAGAAGCTGGAGGAGCTGGGGGCGGAGCTGGGCGGGGCCTCCGACCCCACGGCGGTGAGCTGGTCCCCCTGGACCCGGTCCCCCTGGACCCGGTGTGGGACACCCAGCACAGTCCTGTCCCTCCTCCGCAGACGTTTCCCCCCAAGCTGGTGCCGCTGGACTTCGGGGACCCGGACGGCCTGCCGGACGCCGTGGCCGAGATCCTGGACTGCTACGGCTGCCTGGACGTCCTGGTCTTCAACGGCAGCGTGAAGGTCCGGGCGCCGGCCCAGAGTCTGTCCCTGGAGCTGGACCGCCTGCTGATGGACAACAACTACTTCGGCCCGGTGACGCTGGCGAAAGGTGGGGGCGCTGCAGGGGGCGTGGCCTGGTGTGGGAGGGGGTGTGGCCGGGCCTGGGATGGGGCGTGGTCAGGTGGGGGCGTGGTCCAGTGTCGGAGGGGGTGTGGCTGGGGTGGGAGGGGGGAGGGGGCGTGGCCAGGCGTGGAGGCCTGTTCTCACCAGTATTGGGACCAACGTGTTATCAAGCAAGGCGTCACAGTAACTGAGTTACTTTTGAAAGTAGTAGCTAGTAACCTGTTCTCCCCCTGGCTGCATGTGTTCCAGGCGTCCTGCCCTCCATGATGTCCCGGAGGAGCGGCCATCTGCTGCTGGTCACCAGCGTCCAGGGGAAACTCGCCGTCCCGTTTCGCACCTCATGTCAGTCCAAGTGTCGCCGTTCACCTGGTCTGAGCTTCGCTGCGTCTCCGTCCCTCTGCTTCTCAGACCAGGAGCAACGCTTTTCAGTCACAATGTGTTCAGATTCATGTCGAACTGAGGAACCAGCGAACGGTGACGTCTGACGTCTGTCGCATGTCATACTCACTTTGGCCACTAGAGGTCAGTAAATGTACTTTTCCTCTGTATCCAGGCGGGAAGTGGAAGCATGTTGACATTAAGGTTGTTGATGCAACAACATTTCAAGTGAAAACGCATCGTTTTTGTGTTTTCTTTTTCTAAAATTACACATTTTCATTTGAACTGTTGAGAACGAGGCCAAAGTTTGACGTGTGTCACTTTAAAACAAACTCAAATTCAAACATACTCATCATTTCTTTTTTAATCCACTTTGTGATTCAGTTACTCCTGTGGATATCAAACTGACCACCAGAGGGCGCTGTGTTGATGTAATGTGTATATTAACCCACTAGAGGGCGCTGCGTTGATGTAATGTGTATATTAACCCACCAGAGGGCGCTGTGTTGATGTAATGTGTATATTAACCCACCAGAGGGCGCTGTGTTGATGTAATGTGTATATTAACCCACCAGAGGGCGCTGTGTTGATGTAATGTGTATATTAACCCACCAGAGGGCGCTGTGTTGATGTAATGTGTATATTAACCCACCAGAGGGCGCTGTGTTGATGTAATGTGTATATTAACCCACCAGAGGGCGCTGTGTTGATGTAATGTGTATATTAACCCACCAGAGGGCGCTGTGTTGATGTAATGTGTATATTAACCCACCAGAGGGCGCTGCGTTGATGTAATGTGTATATTAACCCACCAGAGGGCGCTGCGTTGATGTAATGTGTATATTAACCCACCAGAGGGCGCTGTGTTGATGGGCTGTTGCAGACGCGGCGTCCAAACACGCGGTCCAGGCGTTCTTCGACTGCCTGCGGGCCGAGGTGGAGGAGTACGGCATCTCCGTCAGCACCATCCAGCACACCTTCATCAGCGGCGCGGCGCGCGGCACGGAGGGGGCGTCGCCCTCCAGGTCCTTCTGGTCACGTGAGTCCCGGACGAATTGCCGCTCCTGGTTTTCCGCGCCGTCGCTTCACCTCCGTCTTCCCGCCGGGGCAGTTTTCTACACCCAGAGGCGCCGCGGAGTTTCTCCGGACGAGGCGACGGCCGAGATCCTGAAGACGCTGAACAGCCGGAGGAAGGAGGTGGTCGTCGCGCCGTCGCTGCCCAAAGCCGCCATCTACGCCCGCTCTTTCTTCCCCAACGTCTTCTTCGCCGTGATGGCCGCAGGGGTCGACAACGCCGCCGCCGCCGCAGAGTCCGAGAAGATGTCGCTGTAAATCAGACATGGGGGGCGCCAGGGGGCGCCAAAGAGCCTCAACGGCGCTTAATGAGCTTTTTAACAAGTTCTTATCCAACCTCATCTCGTGTTTCGTAGCGTTAGTTTAATAAAAGGTGAAAATAAACAGGCAAACATTTGAGTTTTTAAAGTAAGTGACCAACATGAACAATCTGAGCAAAAGTTGGATTATGATGAAAATGTTGCATCTGTTGTATTCGTGGCCAACAAATAAAGTTGTGTGTAAAAATTCAAGTGTCGTTGCAGCTTTTTAATATTGTGAATATTTAAACAGTTTGTTTTCAGTTAAAATCTCATTTACTTTGATCCAAGATCAACTTGATTTTTTAATGATGAAATTGTTATGAAACATTTTTTTTAAATAATACTCTAATGCTCTATTTCTGACCTTATTTTAATAACCTTGATTTAAATGGCATTTTATATATTACCACAATTCTACTTTCTTTGGATAGAAAGCGATTTGCAAATTTGTTTCTAAAAGAGTTTAAATAAACAACAATACTACTAATAATAATAAGCATTAATTTGTATCTGGAGCATAATAATCAAGTTTATTAATAAATAAATAATAATAAAATACATACAGGGTGGTGAAATGTGGCGATATTTTCCTTTTTCCCGTTTTTTCGGACTCAAATAAATAAAATAAATAAACGTTGCCCATTAAACCGTTTACATTAATGATTAACGGCGCGTCGCCCCCTAGCGGCCGTTCACAGACTGCAGCCGCTCGCACGCGTCGCCCCCTAGCGGCCGTTCACAGACTGCAGCCGCTCGCACGCGTCGCTCCCTCCCAGATGGTTTTTAAAATCTTTTGCAGACTTTCTCCGCTCGCTCACCACATGAAACCGCCTCCGGCCGCCTTCACGGCTTCACGCACCGGATCCGGTCACCCGTTAACGGTGAAACACGACCGAGCGAACCGGCGCTTCACCGTCGCTCCGGGCGGCGGTGCAGGTGAGCACCTCGATCCGCCGGTCGGGCTCCGGAGCCCGCGGAGGTCATGTACGAGAGGCCGGGGTCCGACTGCGGCCTGTGGAGACTCGTCAAGTCGTCGTTCTGTTCATTCTATTCCTCATTAAAGCGTTGGATTAACAACAACTTGTCAATTTGACATATTCACGAATGTTTATTTAGTTAATTCGGACTATTTTCAGGGCATGAGCACTTTGCAAGACTTCCATTCGAAAACACAATATTGTAAGATTTAATTAGTCTAATAGCAACTTCCAATAATTATTTCTATAAACTCCAATATCTTTCAGCCAAACTAATAATACGGCATGTATTTGATCATTTCCACGAACACGTTGAACTAGTTTTCCAGGCCCAATCTGCACACAGAGCCGCTGGTCACAGACGCCTCCTGGGTTTAAATCAGAGTTTTTTTAAACGGAGTCTGGCTTCCAGTGTTTTTAAACGTTTGTCACCCGTCGATCACCTGTGACGAGTTGGGCCCTGAGCCCTTTGGTTAGTTTTAGAAAACTCAGTAAATCATCATGAGAGTAGCTCAGATTAACTGAAACAACAGCAACACATTGAACAGAAGTGATTGTTTGTGGACTTTAAACCCTTGAAAATGCCGTTTCGTCAAACAGGAATCATTTCAAAAGTCACCAAATAATGTCTTAGTTTATTATAAACAAAAACTAAAGATAGTCACCAATAAACAACACAAAAGGCGAAGCCGGCATAATAAAAGTTCTTTAAATCAAAATAACTGGCTGCAGGTCTGTTCACTTGGACTTCATGGGAAAAAATGAAGTCGTTCTCCAAACGAGTGACAGAAAAGTCCAAGAAATACTTTTCCGGAGGTCTGGAGACAAACCCTCCTGTCCAAGAGACACCCTGCTCACCTCAGGGTCCCTGAGGTCCAACCAGCTGCAGGCGGACCTTTACTAAACATTGGTCTTACAAAATAAACAAAATGAAATACATGAAGTATTCTAATAAACCTTTACACATTTCATACAAACCGCCCAAAAAACCTCATTCCCGTTTTAACACTGTCTTAACTGTCCAGTTGTCCATCATGGGGACACTGGTCCATACTTTAATATTGATGAATATTGTTCACTGGACAAGTCCTGATCACATCAAATCTGTGTTTTCCAGAAGACGGCGACTGTGCAGTTCTGACGTACAAGTTGAGCGGCGAGCGCGAGGTGGAGCTGCTGTCCACCTTCGTCCCCGAGACGTTCCGGGGTCACGGGGTCGCGGCGCTGCTGTCGCAGGTCGGACTGCAGCGGCGTCTCGTCGTGTCGCTTTAACAAAACTCGCTTTAACAAAACAAAATGACAAAAGCTCATTACAACACCAAGTGGCGTTTTCACTCTAGAATTCACGTCTCGTCAGCGTTTTTCCAACAGAATGTGACGATTTAGCAACGAGGACGTTTGTGAAGGATCCAGGACGTTAGAAGCTCTGCTGCTTCATGAAAGTGACGTTGTCCCTCTTGTCCTCTGGTCATCCTGACAGGCGGCGCTGGACTTTGTTGTTGAAGACGACTTGAAGGCTCGTGTTTCCTGCTGGTACATCAAGAAATACCTTGAAGACGACGGCCGGCAGAAGTACAAACACCTGCTGGTCAACTGATCAACTAACCAGCAGTACAAACACCTGCTGGTCAACTGATCAACTAACCAGCAGTACAAACACCTGCTGGTCAACTGATCAACTAACCAGCAGTACAAACACCTGCTGGTCAACTGATCAACTAACCAGCAGTACAAACACCTGCTGGTCAACTGATCAACTAACCAGCAGTACAAACACCTGCTGGTTAGCTGATCAGTTCACCTCCATCATGACCACCGACAGGATCTAGAATCACTCATTACCTCATGAAATGTGAAAATAAACCAGCATTTTAAATTTCACCTTGTGATTGGTGGAGATTTAATATATTGAAAGATTGTAAAATGTATTTGAAGTACATTCTGGAAGGTAACAGAGTAACTTCTGTTTTTGAATAAATATTCAACTTGAATTTTTTTTTAATCCAATGGAATTAAATTATATGAATGTTTCTGCTTTAATTATCAGTAACTTTGTTGTTTCAAGAAATTAAATGATTTATGAGCAAATGTCACTTGTGATTGATTGACTGTACCTTCTGAAGCTGGAGGGGAAGACTGGTGCCCTCTAGTGGCTGGAGCCGTTATGACAGCAGGCTGGACCAGCTTCAGACCAGCTTCAGACCAGCTTCAGTTCTCTGACCAGCAGCCTGGAGACGAAACCAGCATGTCGGGGGACAGACGGTATAAGTTGTCCTCCAGCGTGTGGGAGGACAGACGGTACAAGTTGTCCTCCAGCGTGTCGGGGGACAGACGGTACAAGTTGTCCTCCAGCATGTGGGAGGACAGACGGTACAAGTTGTCCTCCAGCGTGTGGGAGGACAGACGGTATAAGTTGTCCTCCAGCGTGTCGGGGGACAGACGGTACAAGTTGTCCTCCAGCGTGTGGGGGGACAGACGGTACAGGTTGTCCTCCAGCGTGTCGGGGGACAGACGGTATAAGTTGTCCTCCAGCGTGTGGGGGGACAGACGGTACAGGTTGTCCTCCAGCGTGTCGGAGGACAGACGGTACAAGTTGTCCTCCAGCGTGTGGGAGGACAGACAGTACAAGTTGTCCTCCCACCACCTTAAGAAGGTCACTGCTGCCGCCACTTGTCTCCATAGATCGGAACTCGAGATGCTGCTCAGCCTGTCAGCGCCTGTTGAAGCAACGTTCCTCCAGAGCCGCCATCTTGGAGAGGTCTCCTGCTCGTGGCTCGAGCGCCGCCATCTTGGAGAGGTCTCCTGCTCGTGGCTCGAGCGCCGCCTTCTTGGAGAGGTCTCCTGCTCGTGGCTCGAGCGCCGCCATCTTGGAGAGGTCTCCTGCTCGTGGCTCGAGCGCCGCCATCTTGGAGAGGTCTCCAGCTCGTGGCTCCAGCGCCGCCATCTTGGAGAGGTCTCCTGCTCGTGGCTCGAGCGCCGCCATCTTGGAGAGGTCTCCTTCTGGAGCTCCAGATAAAGATCCAGGCTAGAAGATCCAGTAAAACATTAGCAGCTCGCTTGCTAGTCCACGTAGCAACACAAGTAATGACTCATTTTAAAGCTGAGGGAAAGCTCTGTCCTGTGGAGGACTTTTTTCCCCTCCGAATAATTTTCCCATGAGGTTTCCACAGGTGGACTAGCAACCGAGCTGCCAATCTTTATGTTTAGCTCCAGTGGGAGACCTCTCCAAGATGGCGGCGCTGGATGCGTCTAGTGTTTATATCTATGGTCTGCACAACCCTGCCACAGGGACCAGGGTGCAGGGTTCAAAAAAAGGTATCGTCTTATAGGTCAGAGCTGAGGACATTCCAGATGTTCGATGATGTCACTTCCTCTGCCACAGCCAGGTCGGAGCGTTCCCTTCGGTAACGTAATGTTAATCAGTAATGTTGTTTCTTGGCGTGATTCAGAACCAGATTCCACTCGGGAATGAAAAGTTCCCCTTCAGACAGGAAACGGCCTCAACAAGCAACATTGACGATTCACCACTTGGAGTCGGAAACCTTCAGAATTCCCACTTCCCAGGACAACTGGAACGCGCCATAAGAGTTGCAGCAGGTCTTGGAAGAAAACCAGGAGTTTCTAGATCAACACAGACCCGGGAATGATCCCAGCTTTTATTTTGAAAGACGCCACCATTTGGCTTCACTGGAATCGTCTTTTTTTCAGCTTGTGTTTATTTTACAGGATATTTCAGTCGTTCCACTTCCAGGTTTCACAGTTTGAAACTAGAGTTTGGAATTTTCAACAAAGCTGTTTCAGGAACTTCAGGAAGTCCAAAAACAGCTCATTTCTGCCCCGGTGTCTCCGAGTCTCACCGCATGTCCTCGTCCTCCAGACGCCTGCTAGCATTATGGAATAACGCTGCACTATGTGATCATGTGCTATATTTTCAGCTCAACATGTAATAATGCTGCATTTTGTAATCATCTGAAGTGTGTTGTAATAAATTCTTGAGTGTATTTTGTAATAACTTGTTACATGTTGAAACAAACTGCAGGTGTGGAACCGCATTTTGTAATAATGTAGCAAATGTTGGTTTTTTTATAGTAATAATGAATTAGTTAAACTTTGGTTTCTTGCTTGTGAACAAATTCTCCATTATAATGAAAACATTTACTTTTAATTTCGACTTGAGCAATAAAACATTTGACTAGTTAGAAGAAGCTGTAAAGTTTATTTGATTGTTCTGACGGTTTGATGGCTTTTCTAATTAAGGGATTCATTTTGATGATTTATTACATAATAATGCACCAAATTTTAGTTATTTTATTTATTTTGTAATAACTGTTGCAAGATGTAACAGGTTATTACAAAATGCAACATTGATTCAGAAATGCAGCAGATTATTACAAGATGTTATAACTTTGAGTTGAAAATGAATCCGTGACGACATGTTGGACTGTTCTTACGTAAGACGGCGCTACGGACCGCCGTCCCTCCGTCCCTCCGTCCCTCCGCCATCGTCCCTCCATCATCGTCCCTCCGTCCCTCCGCCATCGTCCCTCCATCATCGTCCCTCCGTCTCTCCGCCATCGTCCCTCCGTCCCTCCGCCATCGTCCCTCCATCATCGTCCCTCCGTCCCTCCGCCATTGTCCCTCCGCCATCGTCCCTCCGCCTCTCCTCCATCCTCCCTCCGCCATCGTCCCTCCGCCATCGTCCCTCCGTCATCGTCCCTCCGCCATCGTCCCTCCGCCTCTCCTCCATCCTCCCTCCGCCATCGTCCCTCCGCCATCGTCCCTCCGCCTCTCCTCCATCCTCCCTCCGCCATCGTCCCTCCGCCATCGTCCCTCCGACATCGTCCCTCCGCCATCGTCCCTCCGCCATCGTCCCTCCGCCATCGTCCCTCCGTCATCGTCCCTCCGTACCTCCGCCATCGTCCCTCCGCCATCGTCCCTCCGTCATCGTCCCTCCGTACCTCCGCCATCGTCCCTCCGTCATCGTCCCTCCGTCATCGTCCCTCTGCCATCGTCCCTCTGCCATCGTCCCTCCGCCATCGTCCCTCCGTCATCGTCCCTCTGCCATCGTCCCTCCGTCATCGTCCCTCTGAAGGTGTCCATAAAGCCGTTGGATCGTCTCTGCAGAACGCGTCTCGGCTGCGGCCGTCCGGTCCAAACGAACGTTTCTGGAAAACGTCCCAGAGGACGAGTGAGACCGAGCGGGCCGGGGACCCGGGACAGCGCCCCCCCGTGGAGGAGGCGGCGTTCAGCAGTACGCCTCGCCCTGCTGCTCGGGCGCGTCGTCCACCTCCACGGCGTGCGCGGTGCCGGAGGGCGGCTTGTGGCCGTTGGCCGGCGGCGGCGGCGCCGTCAGGTACACGTCCCACATCTGGTCCGGAAGGTCCAGCTGCAGCATCTTCTGCTGGATCAGCAGGTTCTTCTCGATGTTCCGCCGCTTGTACTTGAACTCCATGATGGTCTTGGTGTAGCGGTTCAGCGCCGTCACCGCCGACGCCATGCAGGTCCCGAAGGAGCCCCAGGCCAACCTGCAGGTGGACAAGAGACGGAACCGACGGGACTCACTGGAGGGGCTTTGGTTCCACCACAGAACCTCTCAGAAATCCTTCTCTTCACTGAAGGAAGCTCAAAAGGTTTACGATCGCATGAACCGGAACCACAAGTGAAATAAAGTACTGAAGATTGTTTGTGTCTATAAAAGTTACACTATTTTTCTTCACATTAATATTTTGGGCGCAAAAATGATCATTGGTCATTGATCGTCCCGTTTATATTGTATAACAATTAATTATATAATAATTAAAATAAAATACATTTTATTAATTAAAATTAAAAAAATGCAAATATATATAATATTGCATATAGTATATTTATATATATATATAAGAAAATATATAGACCTATTAATAATATAAATATCTAATATAATAAATATATAATATATATAATCATACAATATAACTATATAATACAAACTAAATTAAAACATTCAATAAAAAAGATAAAATACAAATTCCAGAGAAATTTAAAAATATCACTTTTCACTGGTGTAAAAATCGAATCTTCATTTTGACACGTCAGCCGAGAAAAACACGTCTGGAACATTTACAGGTTGCTGGTGGAGGAGCAGAGGGTGGAGGAGCAGTGGTGGAGGAGCAGTGGGTGGAGGAGCAGAGGGTGGAGGAGCAGTGGGTGGAGGAGCAGTGGGTGGAGGAGCAGTGGGTGGAGGAGCAGAGGGTGGAGGAGCAGTGGTGGAGGAGCAGTGGGTGGAGGAGCAGTGGTGGAGGAGCAGTGGTGGAGGAGCAGAGGGTGGAGGAGCAGTGGTGGAGGAGCAGTGGTGGAGGTGCAGTGGGTGGAGGAGCAGTGGTGGAGGAGCAGTGGTGGAGGAGCAGTGGGTGGAGGAGCAGTGGGTGGAGGAGCAGAGGGTGGAGGAGCAGTGGGTGGAGGTGCTCACACATAAGACCAGCTGTAGTCCCAGGTCTTGGGCCTCCAGTCCTCGGGGCCCATGGCCACGGCCAGCTGGAAGATGGTGGTGAACATCATGTGGGCCACCATCCCACAAAGGCCTGGACACAGCAGCAGGTCACTGAGACGTTACATGATAGTCACATGATCCTATTATCATGATTATTATACACTACTAATACTAGAATATGACAATTCAAGGCTTCATGAGAAAAACTCAAACAAAAGGTTTATTGCAATTTCTTTGTGCTCATAAAAATGTTTGTTTTGTCTCTGGATTGTTTTTGAGACACGAACCCAAGAAGTGAGAATAAAATATTCAAACGTTCACAAACAAACTGCTGCAGACTGACGGGTCGTGTGAGGCTGCAGTACCACGTCGCCCCACCAGGGGGCGTCCAGCCTCCACGCACACAGTGCTGTGAAAACCACGTCCATTGAAAACAATGTAGTAGCATGTTGGGCCACTAGTGAGTGCTGTTGTTTGTTGTGGTACACACACACACACACACACACACACACACACACACACACACACACACACACACACACACACACACACACACACACACACACACACACACACACACACACACACACACACACACACACACACACACACACAGGAGCTGAGAACAATCCTGCAGAGTTTGAATCGTGTGACCGCCGGCTGGCGAGGCGCCGCCCTGATCCAGCAGCCGCCTCGCCACAGCTGCTTTCCCCGGGATTAACGCAGAACAACGGGGGGGGGGGGGGGGGGTGAGGGGGGAAGGGGAGGGGGGGGAGGGGAGAGGGGGGGGGGGGCGGCCCAAAACCCACAGCCTCCAATCCGATTAGTTCACAAACCAACAAATCCTCCCGAGGCGGCGGCGGGAGCCGCTCGCGACCCGTCAGCCGCCGCGACCCGCTGCCCTGCTCCTCGTCTCGCTCGCTTACTGCCGCCGCTGCCGCCGCTACATCCCTACATCGCTACATCCCTACATCGCTACATCGCTACATCGCTACATCACTACATCCCTACATCGCTACATTGCTACATTCCAACATTCCTACATTCCTACATTCCTACATCGCTACATCCCTACATCCCTACATCACTACATTCCTACATCGCTACATCCCTACATCCCTACATCACTACATCACTACATCACTACATCCCTACATCGCTACATCCCTACATCGCTACATCCCTACATCCCTACATCTGTACTGTAGGTCTGGAGTGTCGTCGTGACGATCTGGAGCCTCAACACACCGCAGGGAGCCTGGGAGCCCGTTTCCATGACAACCACGTCGGAGCTTCTGAAACAGCGACTTTTTGAAAACGCCCGCCGTGCCGATGGTGAAAACACGATTACTGCTCAGTAGAACCAGAGGTTCTCCTGGGACCCGCTACTCTTATTTTGATAGTCACCGTAATAACGATCCAACTTCAATGTCCATGTTTACAGCTCACTGTTCTCTGTGTGTGTGTGTGTGTGTGTGTGTGTGTGTGTGTGTGAGTGGTTTCATTACTACAACAAACAACGGCACCCCCTAGAGGACACAGGTGAAAACTACATTGTTTTCAATATTTGTATCGTTTCCATGGAAACGGACATGGTTTTCAGAACGTTGCAGTGAACTTGTTCAACTTTTCCTCCATGAAAACGTAGAAACGACGTCAATATGTGACACACGTTTGTATTTTCAGACTTTCATCATCGTTGGCTGGACTTTAAATTGATATCATCATATTTCAAACAATAAATTCTGTGCAATTTTATTTACTCAGTATTTTGAAGGCATAAAGTCCCAGTGTACCTGAACGCACCACGAAGCACTGATATATCCTGGGCACCAAATCACTTTACAGTAAGTTTTTTTTCTTCCTTACAACTTTGGATACATTTTAAGATCTTTGAGAGTCGAAAAAAGCAGAATTTCCAAGACAAAAGTCAGAACAAAGTCCAGGATTTGACCTGAACGAAGCGCGAAGCAGAGTTTCGACCATAAATGGCGGTGAAATGAGGCTAAAGTGAGGAGAGGCGGCAGACGAGCAGCGTTCTACCTGACAGGGCGGTGCACAAGGCGGCGAAGGCACTGAGCTTCAGCTTGTTCATGACGCTGAAGCAGGGGCACTGCTCCAGCACCATGAGGGCGCCCCCGGTGGACAGCAGGGTGAGGTACAGGCTCTCGGCCACGATGCACAGCCACAGGACCCCTGGAGGACAAAGACAGGATGAGACTGTCCTCAGCACCCCCCCCCCCCCCGTCCTCGCTAATCCCGCCGGCCTGAACAAGTCAGCGCAGGTCGACTGTGGATTTAATGGCGACAGATGTTTCCTTTGTTGGGCGGGAAGGAGGGATTGTTCCTCCTCCTTCACCTCCGACACTCCATCAACCTCTTCTGGTTCTTTCTTTCTCAAATCAGGATCAAACACAAGACACACCACTTTGATCACAAAGTTCCAAAGAAACTCGTTTCTCTGTGTCTGAATAGGAAAACACACGTTGCTGTTTTTGTCATTTTGGAAAAGTTTCACGTTTCCATGGCAACATTGTGAAACCGACACTGAAAGCGATGTAGTTCTCATGTCGGTCCACCGGGTGGCGCCGTTGGCTGCTTCAGTAAAGAACAAGCCAGGAGTCACGTCGTCGCCAGAAATGATCACCATTTTCACAGACTTGAATTTGATTTCTAGAACACATAAGTGATTTATTTCTAAAATTAGACAACTGATTGATTCCAAACGTGTTGAAGTGGCGGCGGCGTTTTTCACAATAATTTGGAATCATCATCAGCTGGTCGATCCTGAAACTCTCGTCTCTGCACATTAGCACTGCAACCTTTGCACTTTTCAAAGTAACTGTAGTCAGGTACTACCGCCACACGTTAGAGTATCAGAGTATCAGAGTATCAGAGTATCAGAGTATCAGAGTATCAGAGTATCAGGAGTCACTGACCTCGTTCATGTTCAGGTGCGATTTCTGAGAAATCCCGACAGTCGAACCCTGAAAATAAAGAAGAAAATAGATTTCTGTCACGTCGTTCTAATTCATTCTGAAAAACGTGAATTTTATTTGATCTTCTTATATTTTTTCTCTGAAAGGAAAAAAAAAAGTCGTATTTGTGGAAACGAGACCCAACAAGGAATTTTATTTAAAACATTAAGTGAGGAGACAAATAAACATTTTAAAATGTAAAATAAGAAAAACAAACGGAAGGAAGGAAAAAGATAAAATGTATCTGGAGAAAAACCATGAAAATGTAAATAATTAGAATAATAAACAATTAAAAAACGGTCATGAAGACAAACTCTAAAATAGGGATTGTTTGTGTTTGTTAAGTTTACTGGTGCCTCAAAAAATGAATAATTCTTTTCCAAAATCTTTTAAAACTTTATTTTGAAGGAGTGAAAGTGTGATCAAGAAGTGGCTCTGCACTGTAAGAAATGCGGACATGTAATGCTTTTAAATAAATAATATAATGATAATTTAATTCAAACAATAAATAAATACAATTTTCATGAGAAAAGGTGAATTTTATTCAATAAAGTTAAATCATGAAAAATGATTCATTCTTCTTGAAAAGCTCTTAAATATTACTCAATAATTTTACACTATAAAAAATGTTTTGACATTTTGAGACGCAAAACAGCTGAAAAAACATCATGAAAGTCCTCAACTATCCATTTCCTCCTTTCTTCATGAATAACTTGTGTTATACTTTATGATCAATAATAATAAAAATAATACATCAAACTTAGATATTTTGTATGAATATAGATGCTCTCAATTTATATGATTAATAATAAAGTCACGTTGCTTTGAAGGTTTTATACTTCATCCTAGGACGAGGATAAAAATGGATTTCTCGATTTTGTAGCTTTTATTTTGCAAATCCCCCCCCCCCCCCCCCACACACACACATGCATTCCTTCATGCTGTTTCGGTTCCGTTCTGACGTTCCTCCAGAGTTTCTCTGGCTGTTGTTGCACTTTTGCTTAAAACCTGGTTAAAGCTTGAATTTGTTGACGGAGCCTTGTTTACTTTTATTGTGGGATTGTTTATATGTATTTAAAGTCTGAAGCCATGAAGGACCTTTGACAATATTTGTCTGCAGTCATTCTAAAGTGAATTCAAATCGGCCAGATCGACTTCATTCTTGACTTTTTCACTACAAATCGTGATCCTTTGATCTTCAAAGTAAATTCTTCTCCCCCTCCTGACGGCCGTTAGCACTGATGCTAAGCTAGGGGGAGTTCTCAGCTCCCGATGACCGTGTGGTCAGTTTCCCTTGGAAGCGGCGAAGGGTTTGAGTTTCTCTCACCGTTCATGTCGGCCGCCTGCTCGCAGGAGAAGAAGATGCCGGTGTGGAACTTGCGCAGCAGGAACTTCTCCTCGCCGGTCTCGAAGATGTACTGCACCAGGCGGCTGTCGTTGATGTTGGAGCTGTTGAAGCGGATGCAGAAGGACTGCTTGGCCTTGGCCGGCGGCCCGGTGCAGAAGGGCTTGGCCACCTTCCTGGTGCCCTCGCACCAGTAGCTGGTGGCCACCGCCGACACGGCGAAGGCGAAGGCCAGCAGGTTGAGGGTGAGCGCCAGGGAAGCCCTCCGCCCGTGCTCCAGCCTCATGGTCCAGGCCGGCCGGACCACAGCGACCGACAGGCGACTAATCCCGGCTCCTGGATCTGCGGCCGCCTTCAAATCTTCATAATCTGGCCGCCTTTGGGGATCCTGTCGGTGGGAACCGTGCGAATCCCTCCGCTCCTTTTCCCGCCACTCGGACTCAGGGACCGGTTTCCCGGAGACGGTGGAGCGCCATGGCGGTCGCCGCGTCGTCTGAACTCGCCCCGCCGCCCGCCGCCCGCCCCAAGCCCGTCGCTCCGCCCCTTCGCCAAATCTTCGCCCACAATATCATCCATTACAAAAGGCAAATTACGACGCGGACTTCATTTGAGCACATTAGGAAGAAAAGGAACGATTACGACCAGCTTAGATTATAATCCACAAAAAGGCTTCCATGTGTACGTTGGCCCGCGTCTGCAGGAGACATGAGATCAGATGGCCGCTTTACCGCCCTGACCCGTGACATAATGTGTGCGTCTCATATGAAAATCCAAAGATAATATTAAGTGTGTGTGTGTGTGTGTGTGTGTGTGTGTGTGTGTGTGTGTGTGTGTGTGGTAAATCTCCTCCAGCCTGCTCATGCAAAATAAATTCCTCCACATATGTGAAGATCAGGCTGGAAAATACAAACTGACTTTGTCGAGGTTTTTTCTAAAAACAATCTCCCGTCAGTAAACACCAACTGTGACTGATGTTGTTTTTTATTCGCAGCTTAAAAAAGGTTCAATTCCTGCACAAGCAGGTCGGTTGGAGCTTCACGGTGGAGTTCAAGCAGGTGGAGCTTCCTCCTGCGCTGTCGAGTCCATTTTCAATTTAAAACATCTGAGAGCTTGTTGATACCACGACTCACTGAAATATGAACACAAACAAACAAACAAACAAACAAACAGCTCCATCTACCTGACACAGCGAACCAGTGGTTATGTAACGGCTGCGCTTTGGGGAAACTCGGGTCTTGTCACGTCGTGTTCAGCAGGAAACGACGACCATCATGACGTCAACAGGCGTTGGTCTGTTTCACCTGCTCGTGGCTTCTAAAACGTCAAGTCGGCGTTTCGCCCGTCAAAGAGTCTTTAGAAACGACGCCGAACAAGAAGGAAGCGCCACGACACTCCAGCTCCTTTCTTTCAGGACAGTTTCAGTTTTTACACAGAAACGTTTGGAAAATGAAGCTGGTTTTGTTAGAAATGACAGAAACGGTGTAGTGAGCATGCCAGACCACCAGCTGGCGCTGTGGTCTAGTTTGTAATGTAGAACCACACACATCATGGGCAGAGAGCAACATGCTGTAAAGAACTACGTGCTGTAAAGAACTACGTGTTGTAAAGAACTATGTGCTGTAAAGAACAACGTGGTGTAAAGAACTACGTGCTGTAAAGAACTACGTGCAGTAAAGAACTACGTGCTGTAAGGAACTACGTGCAGTAAAGAACTACGTGCAGTAAAGAACTACGTGCAGTAAAGAACTCCGTGCTGTAAAGAACAACGTGGTGTAAAGAACAACGTGCAGTAAAGAACAACGTGCAGTAAAGAACTACGTGTAGTAAAGAACTCCGTGCTGTAAAGAACTACGTGCTGTAAAGAACTCCGTGCTGTAAAGAACTCCGTGCTGTAAAGAACTACGTGCTGTAAAGAACTCCGTGCTGTAAAGAACTACGTGTAGTAAAGAACTACGTGTAGTAAAGAACTACGTGCTGTAAAGAACTCCGTGCTGTAAAGAACTACGTGCTGTAAAGAACTATGTGCTGTACAGAACTACGTGCTGTAAAGAACTACGTGCTGTATAGAACTACGTGTAGTAAAGAACTCCGCGCTGTAAAGAACTCCGTGCTGTAAAGAACTACGTGCTGTAAAGCACTACGTGCAGTAAAGAACTACGTGTAGTAAAGAACTACGTGCTGTAAAGAACTACGTGCAGTAAAGAACTACGTGCAGTAAAGAACTACGTGCTGTAAAGAACTACGTGCTGTAAAGAACTACGTGCAGTAAAGAACTACGTGCTGTAAAGAACTACGTGCAGTAAAGAACTACGTGCTGTAAAGAACTACGTGCAGTAAAGAACTACGTGCTGTCAAACCTTCTAATCAGACTCGTGACAGGACGACTGCTGAGGAGCGTCGCTGGTCTGGTTTTGGTTTGTTGCTTGATTCGGTGGCAGAACCACTTCTGGAGGACGGAGCGTCTCAACATCGGAGCCAGGAGAGATTTGAGTCTCGTCTCTGTCCTGCAGCAGAGAAGAAGAAGAGTCTCTGCTCCGGACTGGAAGTGCTCCAGTCGCTGCCTCAGAGTAATTCCCGGGGAAATAAAGAGATTATGGTGAAACATTAGCTTCCATGTAGTAGAATGCAGCGTCCCTGATGAGGCCGTAAGCCGGTTGTACAGTGAACATTTCCCAGACTCATTGCTTTTTTACATCATAATACCTGCTGGAGTGGACGAGTCACGACAGATGTGAGGCCTCCTCCCCGGGGGGCGGGATACTCAGGATTTGGTGCATTTTAGGAGAACAACCACAAACCATTATGTAAAAGTATGTCGGAGCATTTTCTCATTTTTAAGGTTAAAGAATGTTTTGTTGTTGCAGAAACAGTCTGACGGATGTTTAGTCAACGGACAAGAAAGAAAACAGCAGCAGATTTTCAGACTCTGATGTTTTGATGAAATCCTGAATCTGCGCCTCCTTTTCACTTCATTCAGGTTCCATCCAGTTCTTCTGCCGTCGTTTATGAAAATCGAGGGTCCGAATGACGGCTGGACGGCTTCCTGCCGAAAACCACGACGCCGGGCCACTAGTGGGCACTGTCGTCGTGAAACCACACACACACACACACACACACACACACACACACACACACACACACACACACACACACACACACACACACACACACACACACACACACACACACACACACACACACACACACACACACACACACACACACACACACACACACACACACACACACACACGCAGCAGAGGACAGTGAGCTCTAAACACTGGGAGGACATGGACATTGCAGTGGACGGACCACTGCGTTGGATCGGTGTTACTGGGGGGCTCCACTAGGGGGGTTCTCAGCGTGTCGTTGCAGTTGGAGAGGATTTCATTGTGTCTTTGATGTTGTTGATATCGACTGAACGTCTGAGGAACCTTCTGCCTGCAGGGGGCGCCGTCATCACATTATATGCTCTATTGTCTTTATAATGTTGAGAATGTATTTACATGATCAAGTTGAGCTGATGTGCAGCAGCTGGAGAAGCGTTTCCCCAGATGTGGAGCTGCTCTGCCTCTAATCCTCTGCTTACTCTCACCGTCTTCACTCAAGGTGTCGCAGCAGCGTGACGCCGTTATCCTCTTAATCTTGGAGGCGTCTGCCCGTATCTAGGCGAGTGATGAGCATAATCCCGTTTAGCACCTTGAGCGAGGTTCAGCGCCCCGACAGACAGAAGAACGCTCGCCCTCCGCCAGGCAGGATGGGGAACACCAAGAGCAGCGCCTTGTCCAAGGAGCTCCTGGAAGACCTGAAGTCCAACACCAAGTACTCGGAGGCGGAGCTGTGCTCCTGGTACCAGTCCTTCCTGAAGGAATGCCCCGGCGGGAAGATCAGCAAGGAGCAGTTCGAGGGAATCTACGCCAGCTTCTTCCCGGACGCCAACCCCACGGCGTACGCCCGCCACGTCTTCAGGAGCTTCGACACCAACGCCGACGGCACGCTGGACTTTAAGGAGTACATCGTGGCGCTGCACCTCACGTCCGGGGGGAAGACGCTGCAGAAGCTGGAGTGGGCCTTCGCCCTGTACGACGTGGACGGGAACGGAACCATCAGCAAGAGCGAGATCCTGGAGATTGTTCGGGTACCTTCACTCTCAGCCGACATCCCCTGAACATCTGGCGACATTTGGTTCAGTTGAAGTTCATTCAGTCTGATTATTGAGTTAATTGTTACTGGTATTGTTTTATTTTTCTTTGCTGGTGAATTTACCTGAAATTCAATGTTTTCTAGTGTTAAAACATTCAGATTCAACCTTTTACTTCTGTTTGAGATCATTCTGATCTCTTGCTTATGTTTGTTTCCAACCTACCTCACATGAGGACGATGAATTTCACGATAAAAATATTAACGGGGACGACTTACTTTCCTGCAGTCGATATTCAACATGATTCCCATCGACGACCAGAAGAACCTCCCAGAGGACGAGAACACGCCGGAGAAGAGGGCAGAAAAGATCTGGGAGTTTTTCGGGAAGAAGGAGAACGGTAATCCACCCGGTGCTCGTTTTCCAGACCCTGAAAAGAAAAAGTCGCTCCGTATGCTGATGATGCGCTTGTGTTCCTTCGCAGATAAAATCTCGGAGGGTGAGTTCATTCAGGGCGTCATGGACAACAAGGACATCCTGCGCTTGATACAATACGACGAACCTCAGAAGATCAAAGACAAGCTAAAAGAGAAGAAGCAGTAGACGGTCGGCCAACGAATCCGACCGACGGATCCTCCACGCGGTTCTGAGACTGTTCCACTCGTCTGTTTACAACCTGCTTCTCTTCCTCTTTCCCCTCTTTTTAACTTGATCCATTCCCTTTTGGTTCATTTTTGCAACCAGCCAATCAGTGTTTTTTTTGTTGTCTTTTACCGAGAAATGGTGATTAAGGACTTAAAGTTGGGAACGTAAGTCAGTTGATAAACATCAGCACGTTGATAAACATCAGCACATTGCATCACACATGAATTAGTATCTCCAGAGTTTGACTTATCCTGTCATGTTTTAAACAATACCTCTGTATCTATAAATGAAAAATAAATGAAAACATGCTAACTAGGCTAGCTAGCATAGTGCTACCTGTAGCTGCCTCCAATTGATAATTTTACACTATAAACTAAATGTAGATTCAGTTTGGGGGTTAACTGTGATTTAAACAAAGTTATATTCATTAAAAACTAGAAATCAAACATAGCTAGTTAATAGTAGCTCGCATCAGATAAGAAACCAAATTTGACAAATTCCAATATACCGAACAAAAACAGTTAAATCCTGACGGACGTTTCTGGCGAGACGAAGCTAATTTGCCAAGATGAACTGCTTTCGACTGTATTGTTATTTGTAAAGCTCATTAAACAGGATTATACTTTACCTTGTTGACGTCCCACTTTGCCTTAGAAATGACAGCATCGTACCTGTGAAAGAGTTTTCATTCACTGATTTTAGCCAATTAGCAAATCTACATTGCTTTTTTGTGATGATTTCACTTTAGACTACTTTAAGGTTGAAATGTTGTGTCACTGTTGAAAATACAGTATCATACCTCTAAATGTGTGTTTCGTTTGTAAAAATGGAACAAAACAAACAAAAAAACAAACATATATTATAGATAATGAGCATATTTAGCAGAACACAGGATTTTGAGGTAAAACCAAGTTTAGATTTATAGAAAATGTAATTTATGTTTGTGATAATTGTCTGAAGAGTTAAGAATGAAGATTTAAAATTGAAGTATTTAAGCAAGAAAAAAAACATGAAATGCTAGCTAAGCAGCTAACGAACATAGCGAACAAACTGACTTTATCTGTATACGCCTGTGGATTTTTAGTTTCACTCATTTTATGCACATTTAATTGTATTTGATTCTTGAAATAATTAATTTAAGTGGCTTCCTGAGTTATTTAGCTTCAGGCTAAGCTAAAGACGTAGCATAAAACCAGACTAGCTGCAGTTTGTGTCGCGTCTCAAATCTCCAGAGAACTTTGTGTCATTTAGAAGATCAGTGACTTCGTGTGACCACATTGTGTTTTCTCCTGGTTTTAGCAGAGTCTAGTTTTAATGTCTTGGTTATCTGCATGCCGCCTCTTCCTCCTCTTTTTTCCACGCTTGGATTCATTCATTAGCTTGATGGCGAGAGCGCCGGGCGAGAGCGTCGGGCGAGAGCCGCTTAGGAGCAGAATTAGGCTCAAGTTAACAATCCGCCTCCACCAGTGGATCCTATTAGAGGCTGAAGGTCAGTGGAGACGTCCAGCCGGTTAATACGGACCGGACTGCATCAGAGCAGCCGTTCACCACAATCTCATGTTTACAATGATAAAACCAGCATGATTCAACTGTATCGTTATATAAAACTCAGATCACCAATTAGAACCAGTCATTAAACATTTATTACGTATAGTTATTCATCATTTATCGTTTGTTTTTTAAATAAAATCAAAGCTGGATTTTATATTCATTTCTATTTCTCAACACTTTGCATTTCTCTGAATCTATAAATATTTATGGAATAAGACTCGGCATTTATAACATAAAACAAACTTGCATACTTTAAAAAAAGCATAAAGAAAACACGTGAGTTGTGTCTGACTGGACGACGGAACAGCAGCTCTCGTGCACACAGAACCTTGTTTGTCTTTCTGTTGGTTTTAAAACGTTCTTGATCATTTAAACATTCTGAGAGTTACGAAGAGGAGAAATAGTCGACAGTGCTTCCAAAAATGTACGAATTCATAGCTGACATGCTAACATGCTAACCATAATATTTACATTAAACTCCAATCAAATGAAAGATGTGAAAACAGGAAGTCTGAGCCATTTTCAGAAATCCTGCGCAGCAAATTTAACGGAACAATTTCAAGTGTGTCATCGCCTCAATGCTAAACATGTAGCCGCGAGCTAACGCTAAAGTTATTTCCAATATTATACTGAAACATGCAATTCAACATAGGATGTTGTTTCCTTTTGAACGATAATTTAGGAAAGTAAATGTCCATGTTCTCCCGTCAATGTTTAGAACTCATTGTTCTCTGGTGTGTGTGTGTGTGTGTGTGTGTGTGTGTGTGTGTGTGTGTGTGTGTGCTTTCAGTACAAAAACAAACTCCCACTAGTGGCCAGGGTTTCTAACTACATCATTTTCAATGTTTCTGCTGTTGCCGTGTAAATTCAAAAGTTTTCTGAAAGGAAAACCCCAAATTGAAGCTTTTCCATTGAAACGTTGTGGCGTAAACCAGGAGCCCCCTAGTGGCCAATGTGAAAACTACACTGCTTTCAGCGTCTTTGATGTTCTCATGTAAACATCGCTTTCAAATCACGTAAATGCCAAACCTTTCTGAAATGAGGCCAAAGTGCACCGACTTCAAACCCTCGACAAAAACATCCACAACGTTCTTCTTCCTCCAACTGAAGGTTTCACCTGAAACCCGGCGCCAGGTTGAGTTTGTCCGGCGGGAAGATCCTCTACTCGGCATTACAAAGTCCCACAAATGTGGAAGAGGTGAACAGAAACCCAGATGATGACATTTTATTTTGAAAGAGGAGATTTATTTGGGATGCTGCGTTCCTCGGCACGCCGCTTTGGACGGAGGTCGCCCACGGACACCCCCCCCCCCCCCTCTCTCTCCCCCCCCCCCCACCCCCCCAGAGACGTTCACCACGGAACATGAAGAATGAAACAGAACTGCTCACAGGAAGTTCACGACATCGACACACTGAGAAAAACCTCTACAACACAGAGAATCTATTTAAAACCTGCACCAGTCCTCATCCCACATCATGCCTCTGCTTTTCTTTATATATATATATGAAATATAATATATATAAACTGAAGCAGGTGGGAATAATAATGGATCAGGATTGAAATGTAAAGACGACAGACGGACTGACGGACACGAGGACACAGGGACTGTCTGTACATGCACTGCTGCCACGCTGCTGCCGCGCCGCCGCCACGCGGCCGCCGGCTTTTCTTCCACTGGATCACCAACACAAGACAAATCTCACCACCTTTTTTTTTGTGTGTTTTTGTGGCTCGGCCCCCACGTTACTCTACGCTCACCAACAACATGGACAAACACTCCGGCGACACACATCCACACGTTTATGTACAAATGTACACGGATGCAGAAGATCTCAAGGACGTTGCAGGTATTTGAAGCGTTAGGCACTAAAAGGTGTTTCAGTGTGACGCGGACCACCTTGATCCTCCCACTGATCCAACGGAAGAGAAAATAAAGACCTGAATCTGACGAGATCCAATCCAAACCACCTCCGGGGCCTGATTCACTCAAAGTCACTGAAATCCTCAAGAAACCAGATTAAATGTCATTTTGTTTTGGAATCTATGTGGAAGCAACATCCTGTAATGACCAACAACATAATCATTTGGGCATTTTTAATATTAATATTAAATATTTGATCCTTTAACGTATCAATATTTTGCCAACGATGTATTAAGATTAGATCCGATTAGACTAGATTATGAAAGTAGACTTAAAATAACTTTTCAAAATGTAATAATTAGTCAATGAAGAAATATTACTTAAATTATATGTAAATATTCTACAGATACTCTGTTTTTATTTTTACATTATGTTCGTACAACATATTTTGTAAATCTTCCAGTGAAAAACAGTTAAAACAGATAAAATTCAATAAAACAGCTAAAACTACTCAAAAAAGATCAAATGGTTTAAATCGCTAAAAAAGTAAGAAAAGGCTAAAATGACTAAAATAGCAAACCGGCAATAATTCTGAAATGCACAGCAGCAAGTAAATAAAGCTAAAAAGCTAAAATGGCAACCTTTGAAATCAGTTTTTGTGATTTTCCACCAAATAAAGTTTGGAAAACATGAAAAGTAGAAAAACCCAGAACATTTTATTCACGATATTTAAGTTACAATTGAGAAATACTTGACCTTAATTTGTTCTGTAGCTTATTTCATCAATTGTTCTAAATTGGATTTTTGTCGCTTTAGATATTTTATGTACTATTTTAGCTGTTATTCACATTTCTTAATAGTATTACCAGTTTTAGCTATATTAGCTATTTTTGTGTGTGACTTTAACCTGTTTTGTGTGTTTGTTTTAGTAGTTTTAAATACTTGATCTGATTTTAATAATCTATTTAAGCTTCACTCCTTTAGTTGTTTTTAGCCAGGAAATCAGACGCTTAAAAAAATAATGAAAAAAGAAGGCAAAATGCTTATTTTTACATAGAATATTATGGGAGCCGCTGCAGAGGAGCTGCAGAGCCATGCCGCGTGGCCGCAGCGCCGCAGGGCCGCGTGGCCGCGTGGCCGCAGGGCCGCGTGGCCGCAGAGCCGCGTGGCCGCAGAGCCCTGGTCTAGTGAATCAGGCCCGGCGTGTTTCTGAACTGCTCAGTTTCCTCTTTAATAATGTTTTGATAACTTCTTTTCTTCTAATCATGAGAAAGTGTCAAAAGGAATGATAAGACACAGAACAGTTGTAG